>NC_134485.1:367389405-367619405 GCF_040206685.1 Ascaphus truei
GAATGGCGATATTTGCATCAGGGGTTTTAGAGGATAGCCATGTTTCTCTAAGAACGATGGCTTTGGGTTTATGCATAAGGCACCATGCCCTTAGTTCATCCAGTTTGGGCAGCAGGCTCCGGATGTTTATATGGGCGACAGATAGCCCTTTTTGGAATTTAAAGGTGGAATTCTCAGGGGCATGGGACAGAGCTGAAATGGGAGGACCTGGGTTAGTTTCAACATCACCTGCTAGAGAGAGTAATCGTATGAGTAGAAATTTGGGTAGTTGTTTGCAAGTTGTAAATTTGTGGTGTTTTCCATTTGAGTGTGCGGTGGTTGGTGTGCTGGTTTTTAGAGTTCTCCACCAACATTCAGTAGATAGTGCAAGGCTTTTGAGTAGTCCAGGGTGTATGGTGATGTTGGGTGTGGACCAGGATGGAGGAGTTTGTAGTGGATAGAGGGAGTAACATCTCCATGAGGCCAGGAGAAAGAAAAAAGTTAGAAGACATAGCAGGTTCATGATGCCAGAGGTAGGCAGTGCTGCAAGGAGCTGTTGTGAGCAGAGTGAGTGTGTGCAGACTAAACAGCAGGGGTGGGCCTGTACCTTGTCAAGTGTTTTGCTGCATTGCAATGCTAGGGTCAATTCAGGGTTTCAGTGTTTTGTGCAGTCAGTTTTGGGAGAGGCTGCAGTGAAAGAAGTTGTAAAGGGGTGGGGGGTTAAACTATGCAGGCTAACAAGCATGGGATCATAGTGTGATCTGAATAGCTTACCGTTTGTTGTCTTGAGTTAAAGAGTTTGCAGAAAGAAGCAGTCCCCAGTCACCTCTAGTCAAACTGTAGTCTAACTGATTTTATCACTTAAAAACCTCACTTTAAATGCCTCACTGCCTAATGCAGTTCCTGCCCAATGCAGCGAAGGTGTTAGTATTATACACAAAAAAAAAGTCACATGACCCTCCCCCTCCCCTATCAGTCAGCTTGTTCCATTTGGTCAATTAACAGCACAGAGTTAAGAGGGGGAAAAAAAAAAAAATAACTTTTTACATTCAAACATACTAACTTATATATCAATTCAACAAGGCCAGATTCAGTCTTATACAGAGGGTTTCAACATCTGGAACATACTTATATATCAATTCAACAAGGCCAGATTCAGTCTTATACAGAGAGTTTCAACATCAGGAACATACTTCTATATCAATTCAACAAGGCCAGATTCAGTCTTATACAGAGGGTTTCAACATCAGGAACATACTTATATATCAATTCAACAAGGCCAGATTCAGTCTTATACAGAGGGTTTCAACATCAGGAACATACTTATATATCAATTCAACAAGGCCAGATTCAGTCTTATACAGAGGGTTTCAACATCAGGAACATACCTGTGAAGAGAATGCAATTAGATCCATGTCATATCAGCTGAGGTTATTGGTTATTGGTCTTGCATGAAGAACGTGAGTATATTAACTATATATATATTAACTGTAGTGTAACTGTTTTTATCACTTAAAAACCTCATTTTAAATGCCTCACTGCCTAATGCAGTTCCTGCCCAAATTCAAACCCAACCGAAAGGAGGTGAGTCGAGATAGAGGATTTGATTTGTTCCCCATGCAGAATAAAAAATCTTCTCTGGCTCAACAAAAAGTCTAGACCACCCGAGAGTTTCAAGAACCCGGTGATATCCTTTGCCTGCAATATCTGGGACTCCCTCAAATCCAAGTTTCAAGTAACCGGTACCCCTTCTCTCATGCAACCCCTATTGTCGGACCCCTCTTTTCCTTTTTACACAGAAAACACGCTCTCCCATACCTGGGTTCAAAAAAGACTCACGAGAGTCAAAGATATTCTCGTTCAAGGGAAAGTCCCCCCATTCGCTTCTCTGCAAACGAATCATGATATCCCCTTGTGGCAGGACAGCCTGTAGCCGAGGTCAGGGAACAGTCCACACGTATAGTTTCAGGATAAATAAAAACGTTCAGTGGCTTTATTTCTCCACAGTAACATAACATGCGGGTACACTGTCCCTTTAACAAAATAAATCCTGCTCCACTTTGGGAGAAAAACTGACTAATAACACAGCAGACCTATCTAGCAGGCTGGCTTTCTAAACCAGAACCAAACCATAAGGGTACTTTAAGCAGTCAGTAAACAAATGAATTATCCTTACTTTAGTTGAAGTAGTCTTTGGTGAAATCCCTCTGGCTAAGGGCTCACGCAGCAGTGTGCTTCTCTCTCTCTCTCTCTCTCTCTCTGGCAGCTACTGCCAGTCACATGATCCTTATTCTACCTTGCTGGCTCTCAGGTGTCAGCTAAAGAGTTCTGATTTCCTAACTTCCACCTGAGTTAACCCTTATGAGTGCTGGATGAAGCACTCAGACATATGTCTCCCAGGCGTAACTGATAGGAGTTGACTTCACTCTGTCACACCCCTCTTCCGATTTTTTCAGATTTCTCCAGGTTAGGCATTATATCCAATCAGTCTACAAATCAAGCCAACCCCATGCTTTAACTCTGTTTGAGGACTGGTGTCTACACCAGCCCCACACAAAGGGCATCATCTCCAGAATTTATCAAAGTCTATCCTCTATCAAGAGCAATCAAACCCCTGATAAATATATGGTAACCTGGGAAAAAGATCTTAACGTCTGTATAGATCTCGATACCTGGAAAGACATCTGGGAAGCTGCCTCCAAAAATTCATCGTGCGTTGAAATAAAAGAGAATATTTACAAGTTAATATTCAGATGGTATATGACTCCTGCCAGACTGCACTGTTTTCTCCCAGGGGTCTCCCCATTGTGCTGGCGTGGTTGTGGCGAAGTGGGGAATATTCTGCATATATTCTGGTCATGTCCCAAAATCCAACAAACATGGACGGAAGTGTTCCCCTTAATACACAAGATCCTACATGACTCAGTATATATATATTGTTAGGCAAGCCAATAGCCAATATTCCCCAAAAAAAAGCTAGAGTACTAGCCCAAATGTTAAATGCTACACGGTGTACAATTGCCAAAAATTGTAAACAATCTGCCAACCCATCCTTAAACCAAATAAATAACAACCTTTGGCATATAGTTTATATGGAGAAACTCTCAGCCTATCTGAACGGCTCTACCTCGCAATTTTCTGAGATTTGGGCCCCCTTGTTTCGCCATGCAGGTATATCCCCATATATAGATTAGAATACTCGGAACAGAGTGATACATGTGGTAACTAAATTGTTGTGTAAAATGCTATATTTTTACAAATGCTACCCCTGCCCCACCTTCCTGCCCCCCCCCCCTTTATCTGTTATATGTTTTGTTAATTCTTATTTTGTATGAAAAAAATGTTCAATAAAAATGTAAGTAATAAAGTGAAAAAAAAAAAAGTATTGCGACAGAGGGGGGAAAAAAAGCAGGGGGGGGAGGGGAGTCCGTAGCAGGCGCATGTTAAGTGAAACTTTTGTCTTTTGTCAGTGAAATTTTGTTTTTCATTTTTATGATTGTGATTGATTTTAAAGTATGTAAATGCTGTTACATTCAAAAAGGTGTGTGTGTGATCCCAGTACCTCCTTGTGTTTGTGCTCTTTCCCTCTCCCTCCCCCCCGCCTCTTCATTTTTTATGCACATGCGCAAGCTTATGTATGTCAAAAAGAAAAAAAGGGCACAAATAGTACCAAAACACAACCTTTATAATAATGAAAACACTCAAAGCACATAAATGCAATTTGGGGGGAATCCCTTATCTGTGTCCTGGCTGTCCTCTGAGCTGTCCCGGGATCTATTGCCACCTAGTTGTTAAATCCAATGTGGGAGTGATGACCCTCTGGATGGTAGCCTCAGGGGGTTCCTACACTCTGCTGGACTGCTGGTGGCTGGTAATCTCCTCCGTTGCAGACGATCCCGGAAGTGACGTCAGCATGTGATGACCCGACCGTGACAACTTCCTCCTCTAAGGAAAGGGATTCCCTGGGCCCACAGTGGCTGATTTCCACTCGACTGACAGAGCTCCGTGGAATGTAATAATCCTATTTCTAGATCTGTACCACTCAGAGAATGAAGAGGACTGATGTAAATATATGTATGTGCAATAAATGGTCACACTCGACTCCTCTCTCACATTCAAAACATTTCTAAAACTTGTCGCTTTTTCCTCCGCAATATAAACAAAGATACGCCCTTTCCTCTGTTGCTCGACTGCTAAAACGCTGACTCAGGCCCTCATTCTCTCCCGTCTTGATTACTGTAACCTCCTGCTGTCCGGCCTTCCTGCCTCTCACCTGTCTCCCCTACAAGCTATCCTAAACGCTGCCAGAATCACTCTACTCTTTCCTAGATCTGTCTTAGCATCTCCCCTCATGAAATCCCTCTCCTGGCTTCCGATCAAATCCCACATCTCACACTCCATTCTTCTCCGCACTTTTAAAGCTTTACACTCTTCTGCCCCTCCTTACATCTCAGCCATAATTTCACCATCCAGACTCTTGCGTTCTTCTCAAGGATGTCTTCTTTCTACCCCCTTTGTATCTAAAGCCCTCTCCCGGCTTAAACCTTTTTCACTGACTGCCCCACACCTCTGGAATGCCCTTCCCCTCAGTACCCGACTTGCACCCTCTCTATCCACCTTTAAGACCCACCTAAAGACACACTTGCTTAAAGAAGCATATGAATAGCACTGTGGATATTCTGAACACATGATACATAAAGCTTGGCCCCCTGCAGACGCACTTACCAGAACTCCCTCCTACTGTCTCTGTACGTTCTCCCTACCTACCAATTAGATTGTAAGCTCCTCGGGGCAGGGACTCCTCTTCCTTAATGTTACTTTTATGTCTAAAGCACTTATTCCCATGATCTGTTATTTATATTATCTGTTATTTATTTGATTACCAACATGTATTACTACTGTGAAGCGCTATGTACATTAATGGCGCTATATAAATAAAGACATACAATACAATAAAAAAAATACATTCACTTTATTATTCAATAATAAAAATTCAAAATTATGGTCCGTCTTTCCCCCTGTATTCAGTAATTGTAGTTAAAATAACTGTCAATTAACTGTAATTGACTTAAAATGGCTATTATTAAAAGATTTACACTTCATTAATCTTTTTGTGTTCTCTATGTTAAATCGGATCATCATTTTATCTATAGATATAGTATTAGATATAGACAAAACCCTACCTTTAAATATAAATTTCCTTTGGATTAATACCCTCCTCATTGCTAAAAAAAAAAAAAAAAGGCTAATATATCTAAATCTTCATTTAACCCCCCCCCTGGGTACAACGTTTGTAACTTGAAGATCCAAAATTATTTCCGTTTCCTTAATCTAAGGTACCTGTCCCCACTTGTAACGTCTGTCTTGATAGTTTCGATCCCCATTACTGCGATTTCTTTAGGATCACAATTATGTTAATAAAGGAAGTGCCGAGAAACTCCATGGCCTATGAATCACTTAACAATATTACACTTATTAAACGCTCTACAAACCTTTCACGGAGTGTTCGTTTTGTATGGCCTACATAGTATATACAGGCTGCATGTTCATGTGAGGAGCTAAACCACATATTGTAGTTTATGAATCCCTTTATCTTGAAGGTTTCCTGGTTTGTTCCTGTTGTAAACTCTCTTTCGATTTGATATGTTTGTACATGTAAGACTTCTGTTAGGCGCTCAGGAATCCAATTGCCTTTTGTATTCTCACCTTGTTCTGTAGCGGCTTCGGACGCTTCTGCGCATGTGCAGGCGGTGCCAGCGGATTCTGCAAATGTGCAGGTAGCACTGGCTGCTTCTGCGCATGCACGAGCAACAGCCGCTCCTGCTATACGCACAGGCGGCCGCTTCTGCGCGTGCGCGCGCCTATAGCCACTTCTGCCAACACCGACGTCACTTCCATTACAAATTTCCGTCACCATGAAGGCAATTTGTGCCAGCTAAATTTGTGTTGGTGCCAGCAAAGTTTCACTTCAAAAAATTGTAATAGATATTGGCTTGCCCACAACGTGAAAGGCCTATATTTAAGCAAGAGACACATCTCTCTGCCCATTTCATAAGAAACAGAAGGCTTCTACCATGAACTTTTTGTGCCTCCCTGACAATTTATGTAGGATACTGGCACTTGATTGTCCAGAGTGGATTTTACACTAGTCTGATAGAGGCACTTTGAGCCTGCGGATCCCAAAAACCCTTACAATATATGACGGCCAGTTGTTCTCCACATCCTTTAAAACGTGCATCCATCGTTGCAGCTTCCATTGCTGATCTTCTAATGGGCAACTCCTCAGACTTTCGATATTTTCCCATCAGGCCAGGTATGTATTTAGTATCTTTCTACAACCCAACACAGCCACAACACTTTTCTTGCAGCAACAAAAATAGAACGCTTGATCGCCCATGGGTGCTTTGAGAATTGTGAACATAAATAAGGTCCCTAAAGGGAGTGCCCTCTTCTAATGGAAATCTTTCTTGTTAACCTCGAAATTGGCGCATCCACTTTTGTAGCTGCATCCCCCCCAAAATAAATATATTGGGATAAAAAAAAGTATACATCTTGGTAAATCTTTTGGCTGTAGCATATTTAATTTCTAGTTCATCCCACTTAACTAGAATATTTTTAATGGCCTGATCTTGGGAGCTCGCTAGGACCATCTGATCCCTATGAAAGCGATCCGATACCCTTTCTGGCACAAAAGTGGTTACGCTAAACAACTTTGGTGATTGTCCAAGCCAAAAAATTTTTTTGGTGCAAATCGATTTAATTTGTGAGGGAAAAAACCCCAGGAGAACTTTCACCCTGTAGGAGGACGTGCGCAAAGGTATACAATGGAGACTTTAAGGTGAAATTAAATAAGGCTTTTATTGCGCCTGTTTCTTTAACATAAGAAAATCATCCAAACATATGCAAATAAGGGGTCAAACAAAGCTTCTGTTCCACTTGCGAGTATTTCTAGTGAAACCTATGCAGTCCACAACTCCCTTTAGATTAGCATGTCTCCCAGCCCCAAACATATATCTTGATATGTGCAGATATACCAAAAAGTCTTATAAAGGAAAGTCTTATCTGTTTCTTGTAGTTGGAGGGAAAGTCTTCTCTGTTCCTGGGTTGCTGCCTTTTCCTCAGGCTATATCAGCATTCAGGTTTAGAGGTGCTTTCCCCTGTGTCTTGCAGGCAGCGTGCAGTTTTCTTCTGGCAGGCTCAAGACATCTGTTCCTATGGTCAGTCCCACAATTTGTGAGACTCAGGAAATCTCACTTCCTGTCTCAAAGGCAGGCTTTTCTAACAAACCTAATCAGCCAGGTGGTGTTGGTTAATTGACTACCAGCAGTTAACCACCACACTGCTGGATTAGAGGCACATTTCCAGAACAGGGATAAATCCCGTTACACACCCGAAATTGGGTGGGATATGTTTTGTTGTTGAATGCAAAAATAAAAATGGTCAATGATTTTCCCTAAAAAAAACCCCACAAGTATTGCATGTAACGAAAGACAGAAAAGCCCAATGCTACATCCAATTGCATATGATTCAATGTGTTACCCCTTAGAAATAGCACATTTCTAACATTTACTGTTAAGATATTTTAGCCAAAAAACATTGCATATTGTATGCACACTACAATTTCTCTTTGAGCTAGGTTAGCCTTCGTGTATTGTGAGAAAATCAGGTTCATTATATGGCTGTTCTTATTTCTTTTCAAGTTATTGAAGCAGCTGTTCATGTCAGGCATCATTTTACACTATCCACTTAGTGAGTAAACTGCTGCGGGGAACCAATTAATGGAGGCTAGCTGCAATGTGGCTAGTATAGCCTATTTTTCCCTAGTTATTTGACTCAAGGAGGAAATTTCATTCTGATTATTAAAGTAATTTGAACATAGGAAGTTGACCACAAGTTACATGGCTTTGATATAGGGGGCTTTGGTTGAGATGGCAGGACATTTTTTTCACAAATCATTTATTGTATTTTAAAAAATAACAGATGAAAAGCTTGAGTTTATCATTATATCAGCAATCTCCCTTTTGCAATTCATCCTCTTTTTTTGTTGTTGCAGGAGGGGAACCAGGGAGTCCTTGGACCTGAATCACATCAGTTTAAGTTCCGGAGACCCTTCGGTTTCTGAGATACTTCAAATGACCCATCTGATAGGTGGTTTTAAAGCAGCAAAAACATGTGACATTTTATATGGGTTTTAGTAAATAAATCAGTTCTGTAGTATTAGATAACTTACTGCATTTTATTATTATTATTATTATTCAACTGTTAATGTCATTTTTAATTAGTTTTAAAGCATCCTTTGATTTCTACAGCAGGATTTAGCCCAGGGGTGCGCAAACTTTTTCCCGTGCGCACCCCTGACTGCTCTCCTCGGCACCTCGCCTCCACTCCCCCTCCTCGACCCCAGCGTCAAATGACGACGTGCGAGGTCATGTGACGTGACCCCAAATGACGCCGGGTTACCAGGATGACACGTCGCGGGAAGGCAAGTGTATTATAGAGGCCTCGCGTGGTCCCCTGTCATTTAATTTAAATGTCTAGGGGGAGAGCGCGGGACCTCTATAACTGCCGCGCGCCCCCCACAGAAAATTTAGCACCCCCCCCCAGTTTGCGCACCGCTGCTTTAGCCCACCTCACAAGCAATGCAAGATCTTTGCAACTCCTGTTTGTGATAATTTGTTGCCAATATTTCCAACACTGAGCTGTAGACTGTAACAATGGATAATGTTACCTTAGCAGCTAGAATGTATCCTTGTATTACTGAGTTACACTGACTGAAGCAGCCATTATGTTAGGCACACAATCTAGATTTTTACAGATTTATAACAGGAGCACCAAACGATTGCCAGGTTAGTTAAGAATGTAGAATTATACATTGTCACATGCTTTACATATACAAATAATGAGAAAAAAGGAGGGGGTCGGGGGAGGCAATGCAGAATTGCTGCTTTAAAACCCTTTCTGGTTTTTAAATCTCCCGCATCACTTAGCCAATAGGAAGCCTACAATCCTCTCACAGAGACGGTTGGTCCCTTTTTCGCTGCAAATTTGAAACATTGTATTCCTATAATAAACTCCATATGTGGTAAGAGGGGGCAGAATTATAGCTCACAGACTCTTAACTCTGCCTTTTCCCAGATGTGCGGGAGAACCGTAACGCTCCCTTTATTTAGCATTTTAATTCATTTCCAAGTTACTGGTTTAAAAAATAAAAAATATTTAAAAAAATGTAAGCATACAATTCTGATAATGAACATGCAAATAATGATTTAACCCACAGATGTTAAAACAAGCCTACCTGAGAAGATTGGGTTTCTTCTTTTGAATCATGTGCAACTGCATTACCAGCAAAATCTACAGAAAAAAAAAAAAAAAAACACAAGATAATAAATTGCTAAAACCAATACTTTAAGGGTTAGAAGAATAACTACAGTGATATTTTTAAAGACAGGTATGACAAGTTCAAAAGCATTTTATATTGTTGCTACCGATGTCACCCACGTTAATGTGAAATAACATGTTAAATAATGTGTTTAATCTCTTTAAGCACTGTTTTCATTAGTACCAATGTTAAATAATGCACATGGGGTTGACAGGAGCAGTAACGTTTGCAACATCTGTACAAAGACAAAAAGGCCCTTAGGACATTGGCTACCATCCGACAATATTGCCGTGATATTAACTCCTTTGCAGGCTACTCTCATCCAATCGGGTAGGAGATGAGAATTTGACTTGAATTCCCCCTGGCAGACATGTAACAAATAAACCCCCTTGATAAAGAAGCAAATGACCGGAAGATATATAAACACTGCAGTAGAATAAAAGTTTTTAACCAGGCACCACCTTGGCTGATGTTTATAAAATATTGGGATCATGATAAATGTGTAAACAAACCAGATATCTACCGATCTGTTCAAACTATAACCTCTGTAAAATAAATAGCGAGTAGAACTGATTCTTTAAGTAGAAATGACACACGCTGATATTTCCTGAAAAGAATTGTCTAACCCTCACTTGAGAGAGAGAGAGAGAGAGATATATATATATATATATATATATACAGTGTTCGACAAACCTATACATTTGCACGCCCTGGCGAGTGGATTTAACATCGTGGCGAGCTCCTATTGGCCCAGGCATCACACGTTTGGTACTAGGTGGCGAGCAGATTTTTTTGTTGGGCGAGTAGATTTTTTGATGATTTGTCGACCACTATATATATATATATATATATATATATATATATATATATATATATATATATATATATATATATATATATATATATATATATATATATATATATATATATATATATATATATATATATATATATATATATATATATATATATGTATCAGTACCGTGTTAGCCGAGCTTCAATAATCAAAAAATAAATAGATGATACCGTTCTGTGGCTAACGAAATGCTTTTATTTGTGCGAGCTTTCGAGATACACTGATCTCTTCTTCCGGCGATGTTACAATGAATGAAGCAAGGATAACTTAAAAACAGTGTCTCTTGGAATGTTATCTGTGCTTCTCCTTCCCCCGGTGTGGATGTGTTTTATGGCTAGAGGTGTCAAAGGGTAACTGAAAGCAAGTGAAGAAAGAGTGTGTATGTGTATCAGTGTGAATAAAAATGAATGGAGAGCCCACAGTATAAACAGTGCTCTACACAAGGTGTGTGTGGAGTGAGAGGGGATATAAATGGTGTGGGTGGGTGTGGAAATGTGAGAGTTTGTAGCACAACTAAAAGTGTGTGTGGATACTATGTGGTCCCTATTGGTGTATATGGATGGAAAAATAAGGAGTATTAGTATGTGTGAGAGACAGCTGTGTGTGCATACATATAGCACAGTATGTACAGACATGGCCTTTAGCGCTCATGGGAAGAGAGTTCGCTAGTGTCAGTAATGACTCATAAAATTTCGATCTCCGTTTAGGCCACTGCTAAGTGTCCCGAACAGTTGCATAAATTTGTATTCATGCAACCGTCTCTCTTTCGGGGTTTTAAGATTACCTTTGAGTATGGCAACCCTCAGATCGTTCATCTTATGGCCAGAGTCAGAGAAATGTTCGCCAACAGGACTGTCTCTTGTTCCGTGTGTGATGCTGTGGCGATGCAGGTTCATTCTCTTGTTTAGCCCCTGTCCTGTCTCACCTATGTAGTAGCAGCCCCCTGGGCATTTCATGCCCATGATGAGGTACACGACATTGCTGGAGGAACAGGTGAACCCTCCTCTGATTTTGTATTCCCGATTCTTGTGTGGTATTTGTATTGTGTCCGCTGTGTAGAGCATTGCGCAGGTTTTGCATCTTGGGTCCTGGCATGGTTTTGTCCCGCATCAGTTGTACTGCTGAATACTTTACTCCTCACCATAATATTCTTGAGATTATGGGGTTGTCTGTATGATAATAAGGGTGCTTCAGGGAAGACCTGTTGCAGTCTTGTATCTTCCTGGAGGATGGGTTGTAGTTTCGCCAGGAAACTACAACCCATCCTCCAGGAAGATACAAGACTGCAACAGGTCTTCCCTGAAGCACCCTTATTATCATACAGACAACCCCATAATCTCAAGAATATTATGGTGAGGAGTAAAGTATTCAGCAGTACAACTGATGCGGGACAAAACCATGCCAGGACCCAAGATGCAAAACCTGCGCAATGCTCTACACAGCGGACACAATACAAATACCACACAAGAATCGGGAATACAAAATCAGAGGAGGGTTCACCTGTTCCTCCAGCAATGTCGTGTACCTCATCATGTGCATGAAATGCCCAGGGGGCTTCTACTACATAGGTGAGACAGGACAGGGGCTAAACAAGAGAATGAACCTGCATCGCCACAGCATCATACGCGGAACAAGAGACAGTCCTGTTGGCGAACATTTCTCTGACTCTGGCCATAAGATGAACGATCTGAGGGTTGCCATGCTCAAAGGTAATCTTAAAACCCCGAAAGAGAGACGGTTGCATGAATACAAATTTATGCAACTGTTCGGGACACTTAGCAGTGGCCTAAACAGAGATCGAAATTTTATGAGTCATTACTGACACTAGCGAACTCTCTTCCCATGAGCGCTTAAGGCCATGTCTGTACATACTGTGCTATATGTATGCACACACAGCTGTCTCTCACACATACTAATACTCCTTATTTTTCATCCATATACACCAATAGGGACCACATAGTATCCACACACACTTTTAGTTGTGCTACAAACTCTCACATTTCCACACCCACCCACACCATTTATATCCCCTCTCACTCCACACACACCTTGTGTGGAGCACTGTTTATACTGTGGGCTCTCCATTCATTTTTATTCACACTGATACACATACACACTCTTTCTTCACTTGCTTTCAGTTACCCTTTGACACCTCTAGCCATAAAACACATCCACACCGGGGGAAGGAGAAGCACAGATAACATTCCAAGAGACACTGTTTTTAAGTTATCCTTGCTTCATTCATTGTAACATCGCCGGAAGAAGAGATCAGTGTATCTCGAAAGCTCGCACAAATAAAAGCATTTTGTTAGCCACAGAACGGTATCATCTATTTATTTTTTGATTATATATATATATATATATATATTATATATTATATATATATATATATCTATATATATATACACACACACACACACACACACACACACACACACACACTGAGGAGCCATTACATGTCAAAACAGGACTGCATGGGAATACGCCTGCTATAGCTTGCATGGGAATACGCCTGCTATAGCTGCCGGCGGGAGAATGAGCAAGATATTGTATTTACAGTGGACTCCCCAGCGGAAAGTAGAGCTACAATGAGCTAGTAAGAGTGGATACTTTTAATTCTGTACACGGTTCTTTTATGAAAAAAATGGTTTTAGGAAACAGTGGTGTATAGTAACAACACTGTACAAAATAAAGGAGTAACAAAATCCCCCGGAAGATATACTGTACAGTAATCAATCCTTCAGCACACTGCTCACTTATTTATGCTTTCATCTGTTCTCACTGTTCTGGTGAGTAGTCTTTTGAGTACTAATTTAATTTCAACACAGATGTTTCTTCAGCTGCAGAAAACAAAATCTGTATTCTGCTAGGCAAAAAAATGTTAATTAACAAGGAAGGAATAGGGATGGCAATCAATGGCAGTTATTCAAAACGAAAAAAAAAAAAACATTTTGGAAGATTTGGTGGAGTGGTGATGATGCAGCCCAAGATGGCAGCAAGAACTAAAGACATTACTACGC
Organism: Ascaphus truei; assembly: GCF_040206685.1. Lineage (NCBI taxonomy): Eukaryota > Metazoa > Chordata > Amphibia > Anura > Ascaphidae > Ascaphus > Ascaphus truei. The sequence goes on from NC_134485.1 coordinate 367,402,640, forward strand.
TTCCAGCAGTGTGTAGACGAAATAAACCAACATTGCAAATTCAATATTCACATTGTTAGTACATCTATTTAAAGCAATGGATTCTGCAAAGGAGCACAACAGTAAACTAAAGTATTTATACAGCTGCAGCGAGCATTATTCAAACAAACCAAGGCGCCGATTTTGTGTGCTCTGTTGTACTCCACGCAGCAAGAACGCGGCCAATTGCCCCAGGAACCCGCGCTTATTGCGATTGCATTGTTGAATTTCATGGATTCTGTTTCATTGGGTGCAATGAAATGAATGAATTGCAATGTGTACAGTACTACTGTGTTAATTTAAGGTGTTTAAAAACCAGAACTCTAAAATGCCATTTTCTGCACTCGTGTCTTAAGGCGGTACGGTTGGAAGACATCCCGCGTCATGACATCGGTATTCCGATGTACACAACGCGTGAAATGTTTGAATAACAGCCGCTGCAGCATGCATGAAATATGTATATACTGACAGATGCTGTATGATAGATCAGAATGTTCGGTTAGGGCGACGGGAGAACAAGATTGAGAAAGAAATCTGGAAATAATGTTTGAGGATGAAATGAAATGTGAGGCGGATAGAACGTTTGATTTGAAAGCTTATAAAAACAGCAGATCACAGTATGTGTTTTGGCTGAAATGTGAAGTGTGGATAAAAGATGCCTGGCGAAAGGTTGCTACAATTGGTGATAAACTGGGAAAGGGGAAAATACTGAACTTTGACTTCATGCAAAGTGATGAAGCGGCTCATATGCAGACAACAGCCTATAATAGACTTTCAAATACTCTTTTCATATCTGAAATCATGGCAGGGTAAAGTGTACTTATGAGAGTCCTCTGAGATCAGGAGGGGTTTTTTTTTTTTGTTTAAAGAAAGACCAAGACATTGCACAGATGCGGTTAGTAGTTACAGCTTAGGGCCTTCTAGTTCACATTTATAATCATTACAAAGAACAATAGTTTACAAAGAATGTTAAGAAAAAAAACTTTTGCACATTTTTTTTATTTTAAAGTGTAAAATATACTTTAAAAGTTTGTCCATTCAGGCTGTTAAATATAACTACAAAAAGAAACTCTAAAAGATAGAGAATCTATAGTACATGCTGCTTTTGTCCAGGACTATAGCTTCAGATCAGATCCAAGATACCCATTAAATATGCTTTCGTGTTCCCAAAGCAGTGTGTGTGAGGTAGATAGACACACACATTGCTTTTTTTGTGATGGTATGTGCCAGTACGCACCACATTTTTTTTTCTCTGAGTGCCTCTTGCCTTCTTTTCCTGCTCCTAATCTCTGGCATTTTATCATCGGGATGATCCATCGCGATGACAACTACACACACACACGCTAATCTCTCTACAAGATTTAAAAACGAAAACAATCTAAGGTGAATTAAATTTTACCCCTAAAATTAATAATGATACCATGTCAAGGCATTCAAATTAATAACCAGCGTGCTTCTTTACAGATACAATGCAACACATTTTAACCCTTTGGGGCCTATAGACGTAGCTACATACATCATGGGGTCTGGCACCCGCTAGCTACGTCATAATCCTACGGCTCGCGTAGAGGAGATCACTTTCTCGATCTGCAATGAGGTGGAACATGAGGACGAATCTTCCCCTTCAGTGACGCCGCGATCACTCTGGAAAAGATGTGTGCAGAGGTAAACTAATGGAGACCGATTTGGGTGAAATTAAAACATGTCTTTATTTAGCCTGTCCCTTTAAAAACAGCAGTTTTAAGGCAAACCATAACACAAAGAAACAAACACCTACTCCACTTAGGAAGATAAATAAAGAGAACATACCCTAACTATCTGTGACCGGCTGGTTAGGCTAGTTCCCAGTCCAAAACATAAATTATGAGGGAACAATATATAAGAAAGTCTTATCTGACAGTGCTGGTTCGGCGTCTCCAGTTTCTCCAGATGCAGGCGTTGTAATCCTGCTGCTCCCAGGAAGTCTGTTGTCAGCACACAGCCCTGGTGTGTGCTTCAAGTCTCTCTCCTGTCTTAGTTCTCCTTTGTCAGCACAATTGTGTGTGAAGGAGTCTTTATGCAGGCTTCTCTGCTCTCCTGTACCAGCACACTTGTGTGCTAAGGAGTGTCTCTAGCAGTTTCCCACAGGCAGCTTTTCTACAGCTCTGATAAGCCAGGTGGAGACTGGTCAATTTACTGGCTGCAATTAACCAGCACCCTACTGGATTACTCTGAGTACTAGATGTGGCTTCATTTAAAACAGGGATACGTCCGTGTTACACACTCAAAAGGGTTAAAGTGGTAAATTCCCACCCAACTAAACCCGCCTTTTTTTTAATAACTTTATTTTACAATAGAGAAACTGTGCTATTCTTGGCTATGGAGGACGTCCGGTTCTTCAGATACTAACTGGTGAGATTACCGGTGTTACTTTCTAATTTATAAAGACAATTTTAAATGGCAGGAATATACGCAGCTGCAGCCAATAACTTTGCAGCTTCCTATTGGCTAGTAGGACGTAAGATTTAGCAGCCATTTTGTTTTCATTTGAGAAAGATGTAAAACAGATAACTGCACCGGTAAGTATTGCAGTTCAGGCACGGGGACCCCTTGCTTCTCATTACAAAACAAGGGACAGTAAAATAAAAAAAATAATAATTAGCAAAAGGGATTTTAAGTATTTCAACTATTTATGGCGTGACCGAACACAAACTGATCCAATTACTCTTAACACGAAGACTCCTATTTCTTAATCATTCACAAAAAGTACATTTCTAAAACATGGAAATCCCATTGTGTGAAAATAACTACTTCTGTATAAGCCAAAGCATATAGGCCCATGTGTACATTCAGGCCCAAACAAAGTGGGTTATATGTTGTCTTCCAGCACAAGAAGATGTCTTACTAAGCACTGCTTAATGTATATGGGCCACAATCTTAAAATCAACAGGTACTTCTGCTTTAAGCAATATCCACTAAGGCATTAAGAAGGAGACTGACTATATATACACATTTATACCAACTTAGGCATTGTCTGCCATGGAACAGATATTTCTGTCATGCGAATGGCTTCCTTGCCACCTTTTTCCAGCCTTATGGTTCATAATAGATCATGGTTCAAAGGTTTTGGAAAATACAAAAATTACTTAATATACCAAATCAGCATGAAATTATATTGCAGCTATAATGCACATACGAAAGATGAATCGGTTCTTGACTGTGACTGCGGTCTTAGATTTAGACTGACTTACTCTTCTATTCACGTTACCAAAAAGGGGTTCCAAAACCATGTGTTCACTGTAAGTCATAACATGGCCCATATTTCCAAGTCGTGCTAGGCTCTAAAAAAAATAAAAATAAACATCTTACAGATATGGACTGCCACTTAAGGCCCATTCAAGTTAATGAAGCGCAGGAAGGTGTCTTATTGCATAATATAGTACCACTTAGTAAAATGCTGATGTATGTGGCACTCCGGGCAACTAGACATATTTGCATCAAAAGGGTCACACAAATGCAACATCATGAATTAATGCGATAGTAGATGTTGCAACCTACTTGCAATGGAGGGCAAATATTGTACAGTCCCCATTTTTGTTTAGTCACCAGTCATTTATTTAGCAGAAAGTAACCAACATTTTTGCGTGTTTTAAGAATCTAAAAAAAAAAAAAAAGATGGAACGCGTCAATCTCCCGGATTTGTTTCACTATCCTCAAGCAGAGAGACCAGATTGTTAAGATGTTCTTGGTCTCCCTCTTCCATTCTATCATCCATTTCTTCACTCATCCCCAATCTCCCCTTCCGCTTAAAATACTTATGCAAGGAGAGGAGAGGCGCATGCGCGACGGCAGAGAGGATGGCTGTGTGATTTCAGTGCTCTATGCCCCGCTCAGAGAATAGTGTTAATAATTAACCTCAAAATCAAATTAAAAAACAGGAAAACTACTCCAAGCAGTTAGACAACTGATCAGGATGTCAAAACGGCAAACCAAAACCCCGAGAACGAAGGGGCTCCCCCAGTACCTTGGCAGTACCAGAAGCAGCGCGGCTGACTCTGCAATGGCGCCGATTTCAAACCAGGGCTCCGATTCAGAGCGGGAAGGAGAGAGGGAGGACGGCAAAAACCCTGAATTTCTACCAGTGAGGCTCTGCGATTTCAATCGCCTCTATAACGATCTAAAGACCTTACTGCAGGCGGAAATCAAAGAACTGGGGAGGGAGGTTGGCAGGTTGGGGGAGCGTACAGGAGGTAAGAGAAATTAGGGTGCTCAAACCCCAGTTATAACAGTATAACACATTCCATGAAGACACCAGTGGGAGTGGGTATAATCAATAGACCTGTGAGTCACTTATCATACACATGTAGCAGTACTCAACTATTGCAGTCTTAAAGTCTCTAAACCCACTCACGTCATCTCCAGGAGTGATCACTGGCGTGCCAGCCAAACAGGGAAATCCAGAAGCAGCAAGAAGAAACAAATGGCGCACAGCCAGGGAGCCAGGTGGAGTAAAATAAATACCTTTAATTCAGTGCATGGCTGATAACATCTTCACCCCTGAAGATGTTATCAGCCATGCACTGAATTAAAGGTATTTACTTTACTCCACCTGGCTCCCTGGCTGTGCGCCATTTGTTTCTTCTTGCTGCTGGGGGAGCGTACAGGACAAGTGGAGACGCAACTCGACCTAACCACCAAAGCCACTAAACGGAACGCAAAGAAAACGGCGGAGATGCAACTGCAAATCAATGAACTTAAAGAAAAACAGGAAGACGCCGAAAACAGAGAGCGGCGCAATAACATTAGGATCAGGGGAGTCCCCGAGGGGATAGGGGAGTGCGAGGAGTTCGTACTGAGATGGCTGGGGGAATTATTACCAGAGACCCCCAAGGAGCGCCTAGAGATGGACCGCTGCCATAGGGCCCCAAGATCGAGGCCCATGCAGACGGAACAACCGCGCGACATCATAGTGCGAATGCACTATTATAGTACCAGGGAGGCCATCCTCCACAAGACTCGCGCCACCCCAGCAATTGAATTCGAGGGGGCCAGAATGTTCATCTTCCAGGACCTATCCCCCATGACCCTATTGAGGCGCAGAACATTACTCCCGATCACAAAGATACTCAGGGACAAAAACGTCCGATATCGGTGGACCTTTCCATTTGGACTCTTGGTGAACAGAAATGGCAGATCCATCTCCATGAAGGAGCTAGGGGAGGGAAAAGCATTTCTCCAGAAGCTGGGTCTCAAGGGGACCCCGACTACTAGTGAGGATACGGACGAGACCCCGGGCCCCAGCTGGGCAACAGTGGGGCACACTCCCCGATCACCAACAAATAAATGTTGAGGGTCAGAAGGAAGGGGACCCCTAAAGTAAAAAGGACGTTCACAAAGTTACCTGGTTAAAGGTTCGAGTTTTAAAGTTGCTATGCTACATCCCCTCCTCAGCTTAAGTTAAAACACTGAGAAGGTAACATGCCCATAAGGAACCGAATTAAAGGACTCTAAGGGGCCTAAGATAAATAACCCATCGGTGAGAAATCCTCTTCAAAGATGCCTGTAAAACAAGATTTACCTACTTGAGAGATGGGGGTGAGAGGCCCAAAGATGGTGGCAGCCACGAGGGAGCCAGAGACCCATGCTGGAACGCAGGAGCAGGAAGTCCCCACCAGCCAAGCGGAGAGCACGAACACAACCGCCCGGGAAGAACGACGATCTCAAAATGGCGGCGGCTGGATGTCTGGAGACCAGTAGCGGAAGTGAGCGGGCGGCCATCTTGGATTTGGCAGATGGGCCGGTAGCGGACGTCACAGAGTGGCGACACGTGAGCGGCCCGCCGCAGCAGCGGCAGATTTAAAGGGGAACCGGAGCGGAGCTACATGGTGCGGCCGGGGAGGCCAGCGAAGCAGCGCCAACATGAACAAGGGCCGTCGGACACAGGAGGGTCACCGGACGCAGAAGGGGCTACAAGGAAGGGTAGCCCAATACGTGGGGGAGAGAAGAGTAGAGAGCCGGGGTCGGGAGGAGGAGATAGGGAGCGGAAGCAGGGGTCGGAGAGGAAGAAGCGGAGGGTAGATCAGGTGAAGGGGAAGAAGAAGAGGAGAGTTATGGCTACGGCGTCGAACGGAAGGGGGAAGTGATAGAAACAGACACAAAGGCAACAAAAGGGCTTAGAGATAGACAGAGATAGAGCAGTTACGAATGTAGTAGGTTGATGGGAAGTGACAGAACAGAGAGTAAGGCGGCAGGAGCAAGCAAGGTGAGAGTCGGTTAATATAGGAAAGTATGTACAGGGGGACGTGATAGGGGAGGGTAGGAGAAAGTGTTGCGACAACGGATGGGAGGGTACAGCAAGTGAACAGATGGCAGCGGGAAGTAGAGGAAGGGAAGGCAGGTAAGGTGATAGGAACAAGGTATGTGAGTAAGTAGGAAGTAGTGTAGGGAAGAGGAAGGCGCGGAGGAAGATAGGGAGCAGAGGTGAGAAGCTGAAGGAAGCGCACAGTGAGTGGGATAGGCTCCATGTAATGGGGATTACCAGAGGAGGGGGATAAGAAAGGCGCCACATAGACCTACATCAGGATGAGGGCCGGTGGCGGAGTAGGGATAGGAACACCAGGAGGGGTAGATTACGATAGCGAAGAACACGGAGTCCCTGGTGGAGGAAAGGTGAGGAGGCAGGGGAACCCACAGAAAAATCATGGCTAGGAGGCCAGGAGTAGCAATATACATAAGGATTAGCGTTAAAGTTAGGAGTTAGAAGTTATAGAGGTTTCAGTAAATTTAATTAGTTAGGAGCGGGGCGGGAGCTATGGGAGCCGGGCCTGCTCTGCGGTCCACATGGGCCAGGGGCTGGAGTTGGGAAGACCCAGCAAAGTCCTTTGGGAGGGGGGGGAGGTGGGGGAGAGGTGATGGCGGTGGGCGTCCCGCGGCAGTTCCCCAGATCCCAAAGGCGATGGACTTGGAGCCAAGATGGCGGGGCTACGGCTCTGAGGACATTAAGTGTGGGTGTTGTATGTGGCTGTGTATGTGTTCCCCCCCAGGTTTCCCTTTTGTTTCCTCCCAGTACCCAGGACTCACCAGACATGGAGATCCGAGGGTCCCCCTGTGCAGACAAAGCCCCGTACCGGAGAAGGTTAGCGGCAGAGCCGAAAACACAGATGCTCTTCGTCGCAGGTTCACCCCAGCATTCAGATGAGTAATGAGCTGATCCTTATATCACACAATGTCAAAGGATTCAACAACCCCATAAAACGTAGAATTGCTTTCCGGGATTACATTCGCAAAAAAGCAGACATAGTTTTCATTCAGGAAACACACTTCTCCCAACTCAATCACCCGAAATACCTACAGTAGACAAACACTTTAGAACGGTCTTTCTAGCCTCTGCTGCGATTAAGAAAAGGGGAGTGGCCATACTAGTCCACAACAGACTGCCCTTCCAGGTCGTAAAGACCTATGTAGACACTGACGGGCGCTATGTTATAGTAACGGGGACGATCCATAATCAAGATGTCACTCTGATCTCTATATATGCCCCATGTGAACAAACCCCGCAGTTCTTCACGAAATTCTTTGATAAGCTACATACGGTAGCACGAGGCTGTGTAATACTAGCAGGCGACCTAAATCGAACCCTAGACCCAGATCTGGACAGATGCACGGGGACTAACCAACCACAGAAACATGACGTACTAAACATACTACAAGGATTACGAGACTGTCAGCTGATCGATATATGGAGGGAGCAACACCCCACAGCGAGAGCATACACCTTCTATTCACACCCTCACGACAGATACAGCAGGATAGATTATTTCCTGATCTCAAATAAGGCGGTCACCCACTCTGGGATTCATGATATTTCATGGTCAGACCACACACCAATTGAGCTGCGGTGCACATTACGGTCGCTGGAAAGAACAGGGGCGAATTGGAAATTAAATGAGCTGCTGTTAAAAAACCCAACATCGGAGCGGGAAATAGGAGATAAAATCAAAGAATACTTTGAGATTAATACGGGGAGTGTGTCTTCTCACTCCACGCTCTGGGAAGCCCATAAGGCGACCATGAGGGGACTCCTAATGAATCTAGCAGCACAAACAAAAAGAGTAAAGGAGGCTCAGATAAAGGAACTACGAGAGAGACTAGAACATCTCTCCGCACTGCATATATCCAACAAACAGAGAGATAACCTGAAGGAGCTCTCTGACACCAAAATTAAACTTAATTTGTTGCTAACCTCCAAAGCCGAGAGGGAGTTGGCCTGGTCTAAGCGAAAGTTTTATGACAAAGCCAACAAGCCAGATACCCTACTTGCCAACAAATTACGTAACAGACTACCTAACTATAGTATCTCCTCAATACAAACAAAGGGGGGGACCTTACCTCCAATCCTAGGCGAATAGTAGAGGAATTTAAACAATACTACGAAATTCTCTATGACGGAGACAAGGTCAGCCACACACAAAAAATAGGAGAGAAAACAAAGAAATTCCTCAAAGAGGCACATCTTCCCAAATTGGGCAGAGTGGAGAGGGAGGCACTACAGGGAGACTTCACCATTTAAGAATTATGCGAGGTAATAAAATCCCTCAAACCAGTCAAAGCTCTGGGACCAGATGGTTTTTCAAATTTATACTACAAAAAATATCTTAAAATACTAGCGCCACAGCTTCTGAAATTATTTAATGAAATTATAGCGGGAGGCTCCTTCCCAACTCAAATGCTCCAGGCCTCAATCTCCCTGATCCACAAGCCCGGCAAGGACCCGGTAGACTGCATGAGCTATCGGCCCATTTCCCTGATCAATTCTGACGTAAAAATCTTTTCTAAACTACTAGCTAACAGGGTGGGTATCGTCCTGCCCAGGTTAATTCACCCGGATCAGGTAGGATTTTTCGGAGGAAGGCAGGCGGCAGACAACACTAGACAGATAATAGACCTGATTGATCTGGCCAATAAAAAGAACATCCCGTCTATGTTGTTAAGTCTGGATGCTGAGAAAGCCTTCGATAGGATCGATTGGACCTATCTGAGAGCAACACTAGGGGTGTTTGGTTTCGAAGGACGCATCTTGGAGGCCATCTTAGCCCTATATAAAGGCCCTACCGCAAGGGTGCGCCATCAGGGCTACCCCTCGGAACAATTTACGATTTGTAGTGGGACGCGACAGGGGTGTCCCCTGTCCCCATTGCTGTTTGCCCTATGCATAGAACCCTTGGCGGCACATATCCGCCTAAGCCCAGATATAGCAGGGATAGAAGTAGGGGACCAGTCCCACAAGGTGGCGCAATTGCAGACGACGTCATCCTGACACTGTCAAAGCCTCTTACTTCTTCGAGATTTTGGGGAAATGTAATCAAATTTCAGGGTTCAAAATTAACCAGACCAAATCTGAAGCCATTAATATTCACCTACCAAGACCGGTAGAAAAATTAATCGAACTAAATTTTAATTTCAAATGGCAAGCCTCCTCAATCAAATACCTAGGTATCCACATTACTAGGACCTACGATTCCCTTTATAAAGCCAATTAGCCCAGATTATTCCGGATTCTAAGGGAGGATCTTAGGGTGTGGGCGGGGTATGGAATTTCTTGGTTTGGAAGAATTCATAGCATCAAGATGAAACTCCTGCCAAGGGTGCTTTACCTGTTCCAGGCCCTCCCGATACCCTTGGTGCGAGCCGATATCCTTGCCTTACAGTCGAGAATCATGAAATTTATATGGCATAACAAGAGCCCGCGAATTGCGAAGGGCATTCTAACAAGGCCAACGATTAGGGGAGGACTAGCGGTACCTTGCTTGATGGCGTATTACAAAGCAGCGCAATTAGGTCAAATTATCCAGTGGCACTCAGACCCGTCCTTACGGAGATGGGTGGCGCTGGAGAGAGCCTGCTGTGCACCAAGTGACTTGCACAACTTAATCTGGCTACCAAAACGGTGTGATAACACGGCGGAGATGCTGCTGCGGACTATGGTGAACTCTCTGGTGGTGTGGAGGAGTTCCAAATTTAAACATAACGACGAAACACTCCTTAATGACCCCGTTATTCGATAATCCGGAGTTCGCCCCGGGGATGGCTGGTGACCGATATTTAAAAAATTGGATACAGTCGGGATACAAGCGACTGAAAGATCTGGAGGGGAGTACATTTATTAAAACATTTGAACAAATTAAATCAGAGAAAGGCCTACCAAATACCGAATTATTCCGCTACCTCCAGATCAGAGCAGTTTACAATAAATTTCCAATTAGGCCAGCTAGGACTAATTTCGAGCAGCTGTGTTCTAGAGATAAGTCCCCTTACTTCTAGAATGTACCGGGAAGTGGTCTGTCCGGATGGACCCGACGTTTCCAGACTGAACTACATGACTAAATGGGAGACAGATGTAGGGGAGACACTAGAGGACGAAGACTGGGAGCTGATCTTACAAGCGGCAGCCAAAAGCTCCATCTGCTCAACGTTAAAAGAGAACGCATATAAGGTCCTGAGGCGCTGGTATCATACCCCACTAAAACTATCTACATTTGTCAGCGGATACTCCCCGCTCTGCCCAAAGCAGTGCGGGGAGGTAGCGGACTTACTTCACATGCTGTGGTCCTGCCCTAGGGTGGTCCCGATTTGGGAAAATATTAGAGCATGGACACAAAGGATTCTCAACTTGGAGATCCCCCTGGACCCGTGGCTGTTCCTTTTGGGCAGGCGGATCCAGGGTCTGCCAAAGTCGGCACACAAATTGGTCGCACATATTGCAACCGCCACCAGGTGCGAGATCGCAGCATTGTGGAAACAGCAAGATTTACCAGTAATCCCCAAAATACGAAACAGAATGTGGCACGTCTGCCAGATGGAACAGTTGACAAGCTGGGTCAACGACTCTGGCCGAAATTTCCTAAAAGTATAGGATCCATGGATTGCCCAGACAGATATCACCGGGATAGATGCCAGTACAATTTTGCAATAATAACGGTAGATGCGTTCTCTGGTAACTGAGCAGGATATACAATACCATAGCTATGAGACAGGTAGGACCCCCCCTGGTAGCAATTGATACACGAAGGAGATCTGTCATGCGACACCCGGAGAGCAATCACTAAACAGGCGAATGCCCGCCGACTCAGGTGCGCACAATGGATGTCCCACCCCCCCCTCCTCCCGGTGTTTCCACCCGTCATTGTCTTGTCCTTGATCAGGTCAGTCTAGTCTGTCTAGTCTCGTGGGTACATGTTGTTTGTCCTACACAGACTGTGATAGATTTTAACCCCTGATGGTGAGAGCTAAAGGGGAAAATCTATGTGGGTTTAAGGATGTTTAATAATGGGTTGTGTAACAATGTATAAGCTGTATAACCCAATAAAAATTCTGAAGTTAAAAAAAATAAAAAAAATACTTATGCAATAGCATTTTCCTCGCGAAAAGGTTGACATCCATAACCGTCTTAAAGAGGTCAAATTTTCTTTTTAAACCTTTTTCAAGTATTTGTTCTTGATCCTTTGTTAGTGTAATCTGAGTACGGTTGATCACTCTATTTGTATCCTTATCCTGAATATTTTTAGTTGTTAACGTCTTTCTCCGGTTGCCCCGATATTGGGACCAACCTCTCCATCTTCTTAGGCCTGCTGAATGCTAATGAGCATAATCTCAGATTAACATCAGAAGTCAGCAAAGAAAGCATTACTTTCCTAGATCTAAGAATTAGTAAAACCTCTGATGGATATCTCAACCTGCAATTACAAAAAGAAAACAGCAACTAACAGTTATCTTAAGGCTGATAGTTATCACCCCAAAGCCCTGATTAGAGGGATCCCTACAGGCCAATATCTACGGATAAGAAGGAATTGCTCAGATTTGAGCACCTTCAAACAACAAGCGAAGGAAATGAAGGACAACTGTTTAGCCAGGGGTTATTCCAAGACACAATTGAAAATAGCCTATCATAGGGCGTTAACTACACCAAGAGATAAGCTGTTATTGGACAAACCAAAGCTTAATAGCAGCAAGGAGATTAGATGCATCAGCACATACAATGGACAATGGAAAGAGATCAATGAGATATTGGGAAAATATTGGCACCTACTCATAGGTGACGATGATTTAAAATTGGTTTTGAAAAATAAACCATCAGTGGTATGGAGGAGATCCAAGAACATTCGTGATCTCCTCGTACATAGCCACTACACCAGACAAAAAAACAAAAAACAAAACACATGGCTAAAAGTTAAGGGTTTTTATAAATGCCATAACTGCAAGGCCTGTGATCATATGCAGGAGAGTAAGACTTTCACTAATTGGGACAACACTAAAACCTACACGACTAAGGGATTTATTAACTGCAAAAGCACAGGAGTGATATATCTGATCACCTGTACATGCGGAGCTAAATATGTGGGGAAGACAAAAAGAGAACTAAGAAGGAGAAATCAAACATCTAGGCTCCATTAGAAACCAACTAGATACCCCAGTCTCTAGGCATGTTCGTGAGAAACATGCAGGAGATGTCAATACACTAAGTTTTCAAGGTATTGACCACATAGCCCCTAGCATCCGTAAGGGGAATTGGGATAGACTACTCCTCCAGCGTGAGGCTAAGTGGATCTATCTTTTGCATACCCAATATCCCTCAGGTATAAATGAAGGTTTTGTGTACACCCCTTTCCTCAAACATAAAATCACCCTGCAGGTCCTCTATATGATTCAAAGTTAAGTGACTTATCCTCACATAAGATCACCATGCAGCCTTTTCTACATGATTCAAAGTGAAGTGACCAAATAAAAATTTATTTTCCTATTTTCTATTTGTATACAAGCATAGTATGAACGGGTTCCAATCACAACCATTACTCAGCAGTTCCTATAGCACAACCGCTAGGGAGCACGGCTTGAAGAAAGCGTCTATCCGGTTGCTATGACAACCGCTACGTATAAAGGGGCGGACAGACGCGGCAACGCCCACCCCGGAAGAAGTTGCCGCTGGTTTAGCGACGAAACGTACGTCGGGTTAGCCGGCTGATTTTAAACTTTAATACAGTTTGTGGTAGCGAGTTCTAGCTATATCTATCTGATCGCGTTGACAGACATCAAGTAGTTCTTATGAGGGCCTCCTTGTCAGTACGGACGCCACTATGAAGCTGCAAGGGCAACACATGGCTTGCGTTTAACAGTCAAGATAGGCACCACAGCACACTCTTAATATACAATATTTATCTGTGTAGATGGGTCCTATTATGTAATGTGATCTATACCCAGTACCACATTACCTACCGTGGGAGGAGCCCCCTGAAGCTCAGACTTGCTATTGGAAATAAAAACTTACATGGTATAAGGGTAATCCAAATGTATATACAGCTCATAAGCAGGGCATCAGAAATACTGAGCTATGCATAAGGACTAAGGTATATAACCACTTAGCTATACAGCGGCGGTCAATCCTTTAGTTGTACTTTGGACACTGATATATCCATATCAAGATATGCTTGTATCACATATGATTGCACAGGTTTTGTACTAAGGTGTGGGAACATATACTGCTGTATCTCAAAACCTCTGGCCCAAAGCTGATATAGCTAACCTTACCCTGTACTGGAGATCATGAAGACTGATTACTTACTATCTCCCATGAGATCATAGGACTACCAATGATGTGTACGTTATGTACAGGTTGATAGAGTGTGCAGGACACATGTATATTAAGGCTTAGAGATTACTCTAATAACCCACTATAAAATCAGTACGAATCTATGTCCTCCTAACCCCAGTTCACTGTAGGGGATATCCAAACATTTGAACTACAATGATACACACTATTGTCTATTGATGTGCCTTAATTAACTCACTACTTCTAGATTAGCATCTATTATATATCTAGATGTTACTGAAGAATTAATCAATTTTATTATAAGAATATCAATAAAGGTTATTTTAATTGTTAGTGTACAACCCTGTAAGAGCAAACATTATATCATAAACATTTGGTCTGTGTGCGCCTTGTTAAGGTAGTATTTGTGTGGATCGTGCCCCTTTGACACGTTCCATCTATTATATGCCTATATCCGAACTTGCAGTATATTGATCCAGAGGAAGGTAAACAAAAAACCTCAGTTAAAAATATATCATTCAATAATATCTCATAAGGTTTAAAAAAAAAAAATATTCCTTTCTGACTCCAAATATTGTCAATCAGATTACTCCCTGGATCAACATCCTTCCCATGTTTACTTATTAGGTATATCTCTGAACTGTATACCTTTCCAAAAAGATGTCAAACCATTTTTTAACATATCTATTGTATCTGCCATCACAGTCTCCATGAGTAATGAATTCCAAATGTTAACTGCCCTTACTGTAAAGAACCCTTTGTTGGTGAAATCTCCTTTCCTCCAACCTTTAGGGATGACCCAGTGTCCTTTGTACTGCACTTGGGATGAATAATGCTTTTGAAAGGTTCTTGTACTGTCCCCGAAAATATTTGTATATAGTGATCATATCCCCTCTTAGACGCCTCTTTTTTAATGTAAACAAATCTAATTTAGCTAACCTGTCCTCAAAAATCTTATTATCCATCACCTTTATTAATTTGGTGGCTCTTCTCTGCACTCTTTCTAGTTCCATAAATGTATTTTCTAAGGAGTGGTGCCAAAAATTGTACTCCATATTCATGGTGTGGTCTTACTAATGCTTTATAAAGGGGTATAATTATGTTTACTTACCTTCTATCCATTGTCAATTTAATGTAAGATAATACTGTAGTGCCGACGAATATTCTAAAACAAATCTGGGGCAATCACCAAAAAGACCCAGGTACATGCTGCAACATTTCAGTGACATTTCTGAAGACAGACTAATGGCCCATCGGATTAACAGCGGGGGTCCCTGGCAGTCCCATTCAAACTGAATGGGACTGCCAGGGACCCCTGCTGTGTTAATCCGATGGACCATTAGTCTCTGCAGAAAGGTCACTGAAATGTTGCAGCATGTACCCAGCATGTACCTGGGTCTGGTTGGTGATAGCCCCAGATTTTCCAAGGCACGTTTAAGAATACTCGTCGGCGCACCTGTATATGGTTTGCCTTTGCAGCGACTGCATGACTTTGGGCACTATTGCTAAGACTGCAGTCTACAAGCACTCCTAAATTCTTCTCCATCAAGGATTCCACCAATTAATCCCTATTTAAATTTGTAAATTGCCTATTTATTCTCGTTTCCCAAATGCATAACCTTACGTTTACCTGTATTAAACCTCATCTGCCATTTACCTGCCCAAGTTTCCAGTCTCTCCAAGTTCTTCTGGAGAGAAATTACATCCTGCTCTGATTCTACCACGTTACACAATTTAGTGTCATCAGCAACAGAGGAAACTTTGCCCTCTATGCCAACTTCAATGTCATTAATAAACAAGTTAGAAAGTAGGGGTCCACGAGGTACTTCACTCACAACTTCAGTCCAACCTGAAAAAGTTCCATTTATTACAACTCTCCATTGTCCATCCGTCAACCAGTTTTCAATTCAGATGCAAATATTTTTACTGAGTTAAATTTGCTTTATTTTGTCCACTAACCTCGTGTGGATCTGTATCAAAAGTCTTGCAAAATCTAAGTAGACCACATCAACTGAATTACCCTGGTCTAAATTCCTACTTACCTCCTCAAAGAAACAAATAAGGTTAGTTTGGCATGACCTATCCTTCCATGCTGACTATTACAAATAATGTTATTTTCCATTAGGTTTTCCAGAATATTATCCAGTACTAAACGTTCAAGTAGCTTCCCCACTATTAATGTCTGGCTTCATTGGGATCTAGCTCCCTTTTTAAATATAGTCATCACATCTACGTTACGCCAGTCTTGTGGTACTGAGTTTTGTGTACTGAAAAACAAAGCTGCGTATGTGCAAATTCGCTTTAAATAAAATTGCACAAATCAAGGGCCCACTGTATTATTAAAACGGCATTGCTGTGGACAAAACAACATGCGGAAAATATCAACAATTGTTCTATTACTTTGAATTCAAACATGAGAAAAATGTTACCCTAATGTTGTTTTACTGCTGATACCAATTTCCTCCATGTAATTAATCCTTTCAAAAACAAAATGCAAAAATGTCAGTTTGCCCCAAGAGAAATGTTCATCATATCGTGCATAGCATTAAAAACATTACTATTTGAGATCCTTCCGGTCATCATATTTTGATATACAGTATATTTAAAAGTAAATTAGACGTATTCAACATATTTAAAAATAAAATCATGCATTATAAGATTTTATCTTCACGTCAGTATTAAGTTTTAAAAAAATATATATCATTTTAAAGGTTAAATGTTTGAGATATAATTAAACCTACATAATGAGTACAGAAATGTTATAAATAGTTTGTTATAGGATTGTTTGAGACACATCTCCAGCCATTAGGGCTCAGTACAAGGGGATTATGTCTCCGGAGTAGGATCTGGCCAATCTCAGCTATGGGGCGTGGTTTCAGGTTAGGCAAGAAATACAAGTGCCTGTGTTAAACTAAATTAGGAATAACTAAGGGTGTGTACTGGATGAGCAAAGGTATCAGAGTTCAGTACTAGGAGGCAGCTAGGCTGTGGGACATATATTGTTGCTAGAGCTCGAAGCTATAGGAGGAGTACTAGGGCGCTGGTGAGCTACAACCCAGAAACAACCAGAACTCTAGCCCCCCAGACCTTGGGACTCAGGTACTATGCACTAAGAACCCGGGGCACCATTCTAAATACCTTAAAAACTGACTGACCAGGTGATATATCCTGTTGTGATTAAAACATTATTCAACAAACCCACAAATGGTTAAGTTGGAGTACAGGTCATTCCACGTCTCACCTGGGTATAAATCCTGATCAAGTAGCAGCACTGACGGCAGTGTCTGCACGAGGCTACATACATACTGAAAAAAGGAGGCACAAGGTGTGCGTGTGACAGCGTTAGGTGTTTTGGTGGTCGATGACATGGTTTCCAAGGTAACCCCAGAATGCCATGGCTTGAAGGTTCTTCCCATTATCCTCACCCTTAAAAGCAAAAACATTCTGAAGTTTCCTAGATGACCTAGAAGGACAGGCATGGTCACCTAACATTATTAGACACACAGAATATCCCACCTTGTTTGGGGTATTATATACTGGCACAATTTCTTTATTATTGGGACACTCTCTATCAGTTTTGACATTGGATAAGTTTGGAGCGGGGAAAGGTAAGTGGCAAATCCCGATTTACTGTATATTGATCGATGTGTGTGTGACTGAATGTGTAAGTTTCATCATTTCATATGATAAACTATACAGAGATGGTCAAGGCTTTAAACATAACTTTCTATTCCATCAGATACCAATAACTCAACCAGCTGTAATGATTATTTAAACTTGGGTTTAGTTTGCTTTGAATATTTTTATTGTTTTCAACAAGCTCTATGCAGTGTTTAGGGACAAGGTAATAGTTCCCAAAACTAAATACCCCAAACAAATACTGTACCAGTGCACACCACTGCTATAGCTCATGCGGTGGTAGAAGAGAAGCACAGGAGTCATGACTGGTGATGTGGGCGGTGCAACCGATAATGTGGGGGGCATGGTTGGTGATGTGGGGACCAAGGCTTCAATACTTGATCGGTCCTGCACATGTATACATTTTTACATTGTGTAGTGAGCGTGGGTACCATTATTCTTTTCTATGTTATCTGGTGGAAGAAAACAATAGGACACAGGACAAAAATGGAAGTATATTGATATATTATTATGTTAAGAGACAAAATAATTTCTCGACTCAGACCTGGGGAGTTAAATAACTTGAGTTATAATAATTAAAATAATAGAATGAATAAACAGATTACACATTATATTTGCTTCTTTGTTATTGCTAAAATGAAACATTATCTTGGGTATATTTACAAATATAACCGTTTCACCCACGATTCCCAATTCACATCTTGACTAGATCACTTTACTAAAACCAGACCTTCATAAAGGCTGGTTTTCCAAATCTCAGGGGAGCGAAGAAGTCATGCAGGAGAAAAAAATATATATGTATCCAGACTTTTGAAACAGTCTATGCTATAGGGTTGAGAGAAGTTGTTGTGCCTTTAACTATATATTCTTTTTTCACCGGTTCACATATTACACTACATTCTTTATATTTAGAGCATTATCACTGTATATTAAGCTTCACTTGATTCACTGAGCACTTCTGGGAAAGGATAGAGCGCCACCCAGTGCCTTGTCTGTATACTTCATAAAGGCTGGTCTGGCACTGTCCCGAGGCCCCGGTTCCAGCATCCACGTCCTCCATCGTCTGCTGATCTTACAATTCCCTCATTGTACAACCACACGTTAAAAATTGCACAATTAGAATGAATTTTGCTTTAACACACCAGCCCTACACTCTTTCCGATCACAACCTCTTTTTCAGCCTCACCCTACCTCCTGCCACCCCACTATGTTCACCTCGTTATACACTTCATGCTACTTGCTTGCTCTAGTCTGTGTCCAATTCCCTGCCTCTCTATTCTCTCCCTTCCCCCATCCAGACTTAAGAACATTTAACCTTATTAACTTTTAGGGTCCACCCTAGAGCTAGCTGCTCCAGCCACCACTCGCAGCTCAAGTGCTCACAAGTCCCAATTGTGGCCCAGTAGTACAAACCACAACCACCACAAATTCTACAGCACATTTCCTCAACTACAAAGTCTGCCATATCCTGTGTAAAAAATTATCATCCCAAATCTATCCTCCAACCCCCAAACATCTTTCCTGTACCTGTAGCTCTTTGCCCATTGTAAAAGATGTGTGCAGAGGTATGCAAATGGTGACCGTTTTAGGGTGAAATTAATATAAGGCTTTATTGCCTGTTCCTTTAACAATGTAAACAAAAAAAAGAAAAACCTGCTCCACTTTGGAGAATAACTAGACAGTACTGTATAAGCCCTATCTAAGGTCGCGCTTACAGTGCCGGCACCGATGACGTCACCCATCGCCATCGCCACTAGCGAAAGTTATCATTTTACTTTCAGCAACGTTGCTGGCTACAAGGTCATTGATTGGTTTACAGACAGCCACATGTGGCGACAGTCTGTAAAAAAATCAAATTTAACCCGCTTCCAAATTTTTGGACGCTCCGTCGCTATCACGCTTAAAGCTGCAGTTCAGTCAATATCCTGCATGTGTGTTTTTTTAAATAAATTAGTTCTGTAGTAAGAAAAAATACTTTTAGCATTTTCTGTTTTTAAAAAAACAACTTTGAAAGACCATTTTTCTTGTATTCTATTTTAATAGCCATTTGCTAAGGCACTGCCCCTTCATGTCCTGTCACAAGCCCTGGCACACCCCTTTGTCAGCCCTGCCCTCCCTCTAGCACATGTCAGTGCAGGATTGCTCATGAATATTCATGAGCTTCCACTGAGTGACAGAGGCAGAATATAAACATATGCCAGCTCTAATTATGTCACCAAATTTCGCCTATCAATACATGGAGAACGAATTGACCTGCAGCTATACAGTTCTTTAGGTAATTAGAGATTGCACACATGAAACTATTGAAGAAAAAAAAAAAAAAAAAGACTGAACTGCAGCTTTAATATAAGCGCTGGCGACTGAGTAAATTGTTTTGGAGCGACGTCGCGTCGCCGGCACAATAAGCGCAGCCTAACTGGGTGGGTAGCTAGGCTGATTATAGACTATTAATTTCTCTGCTACGCAAGTCCCTACACTGGCTACCAGTATCACATTCAAGATTCTAATTTCCACATACAAAACTCTTCACAGTACGTCCCTGCCATACATCAGAGAACTTAATCACACTCACATGCACGCTTTGATCCAACTATGATATCCTTAACTCCTCTTCTCGCATAGCCTACAACACTTCTCTGCAACCTCCCTATGGAATTCACTTAGCTGAATATTAGACCCCCCCATTCAGATGTTTAAAGTGCTGAGTTTTTTTTGTGCTAGAAATATTCAAACCCCATATAATAATAATTATTATTACTGTAATCCTGGAGAAATCATACAGTATTTTCTTTTTTTTCAGCAGAACATGTAGGTTATAAAACGTATCCATGGTTTAATGTTATTATGTCACTTATTACAGAAATTTTAGTCCAGATGCTTAAAAAATAATTGAAGATGCATTCAAATTTAATTAAGTCAAGTGAATTTGAACTTATACAACTATTTCATTACATGTCATACTCACAATATATGTCATTAGTTCCCCCCTCAAAGCTACTAGAATATTTAAGTATATTATCTGTGAAGAAGTACTTAAAACGTTACAGAAGTACTGCAAACAGTAAGAAAATATCATCATCATCGCATTACAAAAAAAAAGAAAAATGGTTATATATTTTTGGGGTAAAACCTATCCAAGATTGCAAAACGGGACCTTTTCATTTGAAGATAGGTTAACGCTATTCAAACTACCCATGCCTTAGAAACATCAATACTCCAACAGTTATGATTAATAGAGATTTTGAAGCAACAGGAGAAATAAACACCAGAGATTTCTAGGACTTCACAGAGTGACTCCCTGATCCTGTACCTAATGGCGCAAGTCCCTCCCTTACGTTTCAAAAGAAGGCATTATTCTGTAACTTTTCAATACTTTGGGAGACACTGCTAAAAGGGCACCTCCACCTACAACACAACTGTTATATTACACGGCACAACAATATCACATTTAGGTCAGAAACTTATCTCAAGCAGCACTACATGGTTAAACATCACATGAATATTCCCTTCCTTAAGGCAGCAGTGCGCAAAGTGGGGGGGGGGGGGGGGCGTGAGATTTTCTGGGGTTAGCGCGGCTGTTACAGAGGCCCCATGCTTCCCTGAAGGCATTTCAAATAAATGCCGGAGATCGCGCGAGACCTCTAACTTTTCACTTACCTGGTTCCAGTGACGCGTCTCCATGGCAACCGGCGTCAAAAGACACCGCGGGGTCATGTGACATCACATGACCCCGCAGCGTCAAAAGACACCGGAGCCGTGCAGGGAGGGGGGGGGCGCAAGCCGGAGAGGAGACAGGGGGGGCGCATGTTGGCAAGTTTGCGCACCCCTGCCTTAAGGTGAATGCATTATCTTCCTGATATCCTTAATCCTCTCCCTTCCTGCCTCTACCACAGAACATACCGGTCTAGAGCAATTGTGTCACAGCCATTTTGCCATGACCAAATGACCGCCGGCGCTTCGCCGTGACTCACCCTGCCGCCAGGACCTGTCGCCCCCTACCCTACACCAAACCCTTACCCTAAAACCCTCTACCCCTCCTATCCCCAGTGCTAAATAAAACCTCTTAAATTAACTCCCTACCCCAAAAGCTAAAACTTATCTTCGAAGTGGCTGGGGTTCCAGTGGCGGATCGCCTGCGACTGAGAGTACATCTGCGGCTAAATGTCGGTGGTCATTTGGTCACAGAAAAAGTTGCAGCCAAATGTCCCATTCTGGCACATACAGTATCATCTGTTAAAAAGCTAAAAAAAAAAAAACACACAAGACATCTCTTGACTGGAATTCGCTATAGAAGGTTTTATTTCATAGCCGGAATCTTTTCCCTAGGAGGTGCAGGCTATGGAAACCAGTCTGGCCTTCTCATTTCAGCAGAGCTCTGCTATAAAGGAGGTACATGCATCAACATATTTAGTTAAACAGACAAATCACTCAAACATTCAACATATTTTTACATGTCATCAACTATTATGCATTACATATTATATTTTAACATTTATCAACAGGTTCTCCAATCATAGATGTAATGCACGGTCCACTCTCACAAAACAGCATGACGAGGGAAAACCGATTGGCTAAAAATGAAAACTTGACAAGGTGCCAAGAAGTCCGGCCTATTACTGAATGAATAATGTCTGGAATTTTGACCAATCAGAGAGCAGGGCATTCAATAATGCCTGGAGTTTCTAACAGTTTAGCCTATAACTTGTGTTAGAGAGTGATACAGATACAAATGAGCGCATATTTCTTGTGTGCAAATGAGAAATCTCACTTCCCATTTATAAATAAATTTAGCGAATACAGTATTCAATCAATAAAAATGACGACACCACAATCCCATGACTGGGGAGGCTGCGAGGTAGCTCCCCTCTCCCACCCCGCCCCGAACCCACATGGAACGTACGAATAACAACAGAGAGCAGATCTGGAGGTGTAAAAGGCTGCGGCTATTTATTTTATAACAAATAACTAATGGGGTAAATGCCACTCCCTGCCAGAGTGCTCTTTTAAAGGGGACAGTCAGCCGGTCCTTGAACCGCTGACCCCTTACGGCCGGGCCCCTGTGACCTGGCTGTTGTTGCGAGCGGGCTCCCGGAAATCCTATTTAAATGACCCTGTCCACTCACACTCCCCCCCAAGCTCAAACCGCCCCCAGCTCTCAGTCTGGCAAGAACAAGCACCTACTCCCCAAAAGCTGCCGCAACAAAGGCAAACGACCCCTCCTCTTAGGAACTTCATTCCTTCCATTTCCTTGAAAAGTATAACGGCCATACTGTAACAGAACAAAGAAACATCAACATTTATATACAATATTCACATGTAAAACACGACAGGTAAACAATGGAATTGTTGACACTTAGCTACCTATCGGTGTTATAGTTGCCCTGCACTATTCTCGAACAAGGGATGGGTGGGTGGGAAATGGCTAGCGGGCAGCAAATAGGCCATGCTCCCGCCAGCTTGGCTTTAAATAGCCCACCTGTAGCCCCTCCCCGGCTAGGGGAGGTGAGGGGTGCAGGCCAGGGAGGCGGAGACTAGCCCCCCCTGTCTATGTCTAGGGGGCCGCTTTCTTAGCAATGCCATATATTAAGGCCACAAAACGGATCTTTAATTAATCAATTTCTTTATGTATTAACCCTTAGGGTTCCCTACGATATGCAGTAGTTACTGCATCTTGAGTGCCGGCACACCAGGGATCCCATGATGTGTTTACTACATCAGGCCATTTTGCTTGTTTACTAGGGGAGATAGTGTGCACCACTCCCCAGAATCTTCATGGAAGAGCGGAACGTTCTTCCAGGCACAACACCGCTGGAACATCTCGATCATATGATTGCTGAGGAGTAGTCGGTTGCCGTGTCTGGCACTGAAAGGGTTACGTATGTAGCCATGGCTGGTTCAGACTGCCTCTCTGCCTCCGTTGTAGCAGGCTATCCTAGGGGCATTGAACCCCCCCCTCATGATGACTCTCTGAGTGACTGGAGTGGTGGTGACACAGGGGTCTGCATATAACCAATCATTGTGCAGACCTTGTGCCCTCCCCTTCTGGAGCATCAGAGAGGAAGTGATAAATTATAGCAGTTGAGCTCCCACCCTCCTGGGTGAGGAAGCAGGAGATCCTCTCCTAGGGAGACGAGGTGTGTGCTGCTCTTCCCGTCTGGGAGTGGGGAAGTGAGAGAGTGTGAGTGAGTGAGAGATCCAAGGCCTCAATGCTATCAGAGCGCCAAGCACCATCCAGAGGTCTGGGACCCAGATCAATCTATTCTGTATCCGCTGTAATACCATCCACAGTGGATGTCTCAATAAAACATGCCTTTTTGTATACCCCTGCCTGAGTCTACAGTTTACTGGGCAGGGGTGTGAGAGAAGTCTGTTCTGGTGGGGACTGTCTCTGGAAATCCTGGAGCCCACTGGAGCTGAAGGCGCTGACACTATGAGTGGAACCTAAAGATCATCAAAAGCCTGTCCTGTTCCCCACACCATCGCGGACCACTCAGCTCTTCTGGACCCTCACAGGTATGCACACACCACAGACAGCAGTAGCCAGCAGTAAAATGTTTCCAGAGAGAGAGGGGGGGGAGGGCTACAATTGGAGGCACTGCTGAGATCAGGACAGGCTTTCAGAGACTTGGCAGCTGGTAGTAAAAGAGGCCGGAGCCAGGCCCCTGATGCTACCCCAAGGACCCCGAGCACCCATCCGCATTAAGGAAGGGGGGAATCTCTCCCTGAAGTGACACCGGGCAGGGGTCTGCCTAAACCCTTACCAAGGATACCCTTCATCGTAGTCGAGAGGGACAGGACAACCCTTACAGTGAACCGTGAGGACCCTTGCTTGTGTACCTGTGCACAATGAACTGTGCAAATTGGGGCGCACCCTGAGGGTATGGTACTGTAAGGATCTGCGCTGCGGGTATACCCGCGTCCAGCGCATCCTTACCTTTTTCTCACACCATTCAGGCTCCTCGGCGGCATTCCCCGCTCCTGGCTGCTTTTCCTGCACCTCCTGCCTACGGGCGCGCACGGACCCAAGCCGCCATTGGTTGGCGCCTGACTCCGCTGACGCGGCACACGCTCCTTGCGTGTTGCCGTTCTGGTCCCGTCAGCTCCGCCTCCCCGCTTCTCCCTCCTCACCTGACCCTTCCCCTGTCCGTCCCTCTGCTCCTCCCCTTCTTCCCTCTGCTCCTGGATCCTCCGGTGCACCTTCCCCAAACTCCGCCTCCTCGGACGTCACGCACATGCCCGGTACGCACCTTCCCCATCTGCCTTGCCTCTCAGGTCCTCCTTCCCTTTCTGTCCCTTCCCTTGTCCTTCCCTCCGTTCCTCCCCTTACTCTGACCATTCCCTTTGCCTCTAGCAACTCTCCTCTATCTGGGCCTTATCTAGCTCACTCCTGTTCCGCCCCTCACTCCCATTGGTTTCAAACTTCCACACTCTGCTCTCCTATTAGGTTCCTCTTCGGGCCGCTCCTCCATCACTCCCCTTTCTCTGATTGGCCCTAGCCCCCTATATAATCCCTCTTCTCCATTTCCTCTTTGCTCTGCATAGCTTCTGTAACTTGGTGCTGTCTGCTGTTGCCTGGCCTCTCTTGTCTTTTCAGTGCTGCTCCTGTCCCTGGAATCTTTGCTGACCTCCCTGGATTTGACCCTTGCTTTGAACTCTACTACGCTGCTCTCTGGAACCCTTTGGACTTCTACGCTGCAGACCTCTACAACCCTTGGACACGGCACACGGACAATCGATTACGCTGCCCTCTCCAACCCACGACCCTTGGCATACGAACTTAACCCTTCTACGCCGGAGCTGTCAAGTACGGTATCATTTTCATTCTTGTTACCCGGACCACCTACGCTACTACCACACTCCGGCCGTGCCCCCGTTTGCTGCTAGGTGTGTGGTTTTACCCTTTCCACCTCAGTCCCGGGGTCTCGTCTGGCTTGTGGGCAGGCCGAGTGTTACAGGTACCAGGGAGCGTGTTACCCGTCATCATCATCCTGAACATGGGCCAGGACCCATGCAGTGTACAGTGAGGACCCTTGGGTACCAACGCACAATGAATTTTGCTTCTGGGGGCACACCCTTTGGGAAATCATCCAGGGACTGTGAACCCCATATCTGTTCTAAAAAGGGACAGGGCCCTTACAGTGTACCGTGAGGGACCTAGTGCACCTTTACTATAGGTGCTGTAGTCTAAAGTGTGAGGAACGGGCCCCTGACGCATCACCAGGGACCCTGGGTACCCAATTTCTCAAGTGCTGTGTGCTTCCAAAATGGCACTCCCACAAGAAAAGAAATCGGGACCGCATGGCATGCAAATCCAAGTTGCAAGTTTTCTGCAGATCAGCTGCAAGCTTTCGGCGCCATGTCCTGGCACCGACCCTCGAAGTGGCTGGCTCAGCCGGAGCCAAACCACAATCTACTCTGCACTGCCCTGCCTCTTCGTCCACCAAGGGGAGGAGCAAAACCTAACCAGCCAATCAGGGCCAACCCTTGATCTGGGAGGAGTCAGTAACCTGCTGCACCCCCCTCAGTTCCACGGAGCTGATTAAGAGAGAGGAGCCACTGCACAATCTTCTGTACACTACCTCAATGGCTACCAGTGCAGCTATGGATGATCTGGAGATTACTAATTACAATCTTGTTGTCCGGGTGAATGGCCAGATTCATCTGTGATGCATCTGTCCACACTGCTGGCTACCCGGAGGCCATGCCAGCCTCAATGCGCAGTGCCAACACTGTGGCAACTTCTACATGCTGCCAGCCCGGAGGCTCCCGCCCTGTTCGTGCCAATTGACTGGGCCTCTACACCCATTGGTGCGGCCTCTACAGTGTCCTACTGTGACGATGTGCTCACCACAAACAAGATGGGACCACGCTGCTGAGGTGGGGTAATGTATATAACGCCAACCCACAGCCGCGTGGGAACGTCTGGAGTGTAGAGTAGTCGAGGTAGCCAAGTCGGGCTAACAGAAGTGAGAGTAGTCTTGATACTTGCCGAGGTCAGTAGTGGAGAGGTAAGGATCGTGGAGTGTGCTTTAGCCGAGGTCAGGATTGGAGAGATGCGGATCGTCGAGAGTAAGCCGAGGTCTGGGATGGAGAGATGCGGATGGTCAAACGTAAACCGGGTCAGGAAAGGAGAAGAGTGGAGTTCGAATACAAGCAGGGTTAGGCAACAAGGCAAGGCAGACACAGCTGGAACAGAACAGACTGTGGAGAAGCACATGCACAAACAGAGATTATGCTCAGCCGATGAGCCTCTGGCACTGCAGAATATTTACAGGGAGGTGTGACCAATCAGAGCAAGAGGCGTGTCACTGAGCAGGATTCTGATAGGAAGCTCAGCTGCAACAAGCAGGTGTGCGGAGTCTTCCTGATTAATTACTAAGAGGATAGAGGAGCGTGCTGCATGCGTGTAGTGGGCGCGTCGCGTGCTGATGATGGTCACCACGGGGAGGCGGAGCCAGTGGAGTTGGCATTTAGGTCCGCGCGGGCGCTCCTAAGATGACGACAGGCCTCAGGGTGAGGTTTGGGAGCGGTGCTGGTAGCTGGACGTATGGAGGGTAAGTTTTGCTTGCGACGACCGCGCGGCGCCTCACGGATCCTTACACCTACCCTGCTGCCGTGGAAATCATGGGCCCAGGTGCCCTGACACCCATGTGGTCCGATGCCAACGGTACCAACGCCCGCTTACAGCCAGGCCCTCATGCTCTATGATGAGGCCTATCCTGATTTGTACACAACGGGGCCACCTGTGAGCCCGTGGGCCCTAAACAACGCTCCCATGCTGAGATGCTTGCTGGTTACAGAACCGGAACCTGTGTCAACGGTGCCCGGAATGGGACCTGCGCTTACTGCGGATCTGGAGGGTGAGTGAACTGTCCCAGGGGGGTTGTGTGCGGTTCCCCATAGTGAGAACCACCAGTACCCATTTGTAAATCTGAATCTAAGTCGCATGGGTCTTTCAAATCTTTTAGGGAATCGTCCAGATCACAATCTAATACCTCTGGAGTATCTTCCCAGGTATGTACCAGGCCAAGAAGCCCAAGGCCTGAACCTTTGTCCGGGGAACCCCTTAAAGTGATGGGACCCCATGTTCCATGGCTATGTCACCAGCATGGATAGAACCAGGTTCTTGTTAGTAGATGGTCCCATTGTGGATCACTGGTGGGGAGAAGGCCGATACTCCCCAGAGGATACAGCTAAAGCCATTAGTCAACGGCTGGGAGAAATAAATGAGTGTTAGGACACCCAAGGGCCACTCCATTCTATTCCAGGAGGTGGACTCTGATGAGCCTAAGTTTTGGGTCCTTGCTGTCCGTGTATGTCTTTTGGTTAATATTGTACCATCATATGTGAAACCTGTTATTACATTGCAGGCTCCCGAGTGATGGATGGTGCATCAAATTAGTTCACGTGAGGCCATGGAATCTTCCACCCAGGGGAGAGTGTAGCAATGGCTGACCAGACTGCCTCTCTGCCTCCTGTTACGCAAGTATTTTGTAGCTACAGGCTGTTGAAAGCTATCCTAGGGGCATTGACCCCCCTCTCATGTGGACTCTCTGGGTGACTGAAGTGGTGGTGACACAGAGGTCTGCAAATAACCAATCATGGTGCAGACCTTGTGCCCTCCTCTTCTGGTGCATCGGAGAGAAAGTGCTAAATTATAGCAGTTCAGCTCCCACCCTCCATGGGTGAGGAAGCAGGAAGTTGAGAGCCGACCCTTATTGGGTGAGGAAGCAAGAAGTTCAGCTCCCACCCTCCTGGGGTGAGGAAGCAAAAGAGAGTTCTCTTATTTAGTATTTGTTTCGTTTCCTCATAGCATGTGATGTGCAAAAGAATTTGTATGGATTTATTTTATTCATTATTAGAAATGTATGGCATCATATTTGATGCTCTGCTTAAAAAAAAAAAAAAAGAAATTGTGGGTGAATATTTGTTCAAAGTATTACATTGTAATACACCTTAATCTCTCAACATAGAAAAGAGAAAATTTAAAACAACTTACCGTAATTTTCTTTCCCTGGAACCATGGCAGTGGGCACATAGTTACCCTCCCTATGTATGTCTAATGCCTATGTGCCCACTGCCATGGTTCCAGGAAAAGAAAATTACGGTAAGTTGTTTTAAATGTTCTCCTTTCCTGATCACCCTGGCAGTGGGCACCTTTGGGACATACCCAAGCAGTGACAATTTTAGGGAGGGATACATAAGAAATAACCACCAGTTAATGCCTTTAATCAGTTTGATCTTTATTAATACACTTTATTTCACTACAGATTGTAACACTCTACGTCCAAAGCTTGCGTCATGATGATTGTACGTGATATGATGATTGTACGTCTAGTCTGTAGTATTTCAAAAATGTATTGAATGAGGACCAGACTGCCGCTTTGCATATCTGTCCTGGTGTAGCTCGGGCTTTAAATGCCCATGATGTAGACATGGCCCTTGTAGAATGAGCTTTAATGTTCAAAGGTTTATCTTGTCCTTTGCTTTCATAAGCTTTTATAATACAAGACACTATCCACTGAGAAATTATTGTCTGTGATGCTGCTTGACCTTTCTTTGGTCCCTCTGGTATGATGAATAGTCTGTCTGACTTTCTGATATCTCGCATTCTTTCCATGTAAACTTTTAGGCATCTCACCAGTCTAATTTGTGTAGTCTTTCTTCTTTCTTGTTCTTTGGTTCTGGAAAGAATGACGGAATCACAATTTCTTGATTCATATGGAACTGTGATACAACCTTTGGAAGGAATTGATGCACTGGTCTGAGAACTGCCTTGTCTTGATGTATGACTAGGAATGGTTCCTTGGCTGATAGAGCCTGTAGTTCTCCCACTCTCCTTGTTGAGGTGATTGCGATCAAAAACGCCAATGTAGGTACTCTGTTCTTGATTTGAGGTCTTAATCTTTTAACTGCCTGCAAGAACCTGATGATTAATCTTTCCATTGCCAGGTTTCTTTCCAAGAAGGTTGATAGTGCAGATACCTGTACTTTCAACGAGCTAAGACCTTTCTCAAATCCCTTTTGTAGGAACTCTACTATTGACACAATTCTAGGTGAAAGGAAATTTTGTTTTTCTTTTTCACACCAATCACGAAAGCAAAGCCAGATTCTATGGTATACTTTTGATGTGGATCTTTTCCTTGTGTGTAAAAGGGTCTGGATTGTTTTGTCTGAACAACCTTTCAGTCTCAATGTTTCCCGCTCAATCGCCATGCCGTCAAGGCCCATTGTTTGGCGTTCGGATGACATATTGGCCCCTGTCGCATCAGTCCTTTGCGATCTGGTATGTGCCATGGTGTATCTACTGCCATATTTACCAAGTGTGTGAACCAAAGCCTTCTTGGCCAGTATGGTGCTACAAATATCACCTCTGCTTGGTCTTCCCTGATTGCTTTCGGAATTAGGGTAATTGGAGGGAACAGGTATGCCAACTTGAAGTCCCATTTGAAACTGAGAGCGTCTGTACTTTTTGCGCTTGGATGAAACTGTCTTGCACAGTAGTTCCTTACCTTGCGGTTCTGATGTGTCACCATGAGATCTATGTCTGGCTGACCCCATCGCTCTACCAGTTCTTGAAACACCTGTGGGTCTAATGCCCATTCTCCTGGGTGTATAATGTTGTGACTTAGAAAGTCTGCTGTGCCATTTTCCAGTCCTGGGATATGTATGGCTGTAATTTCCGACAAGTGGCGCTCTGCCCAAAAGAGGATTTCTGCTGTGAGGTTCATCAGCTTTCTGCTCCTGGTTCCTTCTTGTTTGGCTATATACTTGACAACTGACCTGTTGTCTGATTCTATTTTTATACAGCCACCTCTTATATGGTATTGGAAAGCTTCTAAGGCCCTTTGTACTGCTTTTAATTCCAGTAGATTTGATGGCAGATGCTTTTCCTGGTTTGTCCAGGTTCCTTGCACCAATGTTTCTCCCATTTGGGCACCCCGACCTGTGTTGCTCGCATCCATTGTAATTCTTTCCCACTGTACTGGGTGTAGTGTTTGTCCTTTTCCCAGGTTTCTGGTATCTTCCCACCACATTAATTCCTGTTTTGTTTGTGGGTGTAACAAGATTCTTTGTCTTGTGTTTTTGTGATTCCCGTTCCATTGTTGCAAAAAATTGTTTTGTAATGGACGCATATGTAGCGCTGCCCATTTTGTGACGCTTAATGTTGAAGCGAATTTTCCTAGAAGCTTCATGCATTCTTCTGCTGAAGTTCTGGTTGCTTTCCTGAGTTTCTTTGTTTGCATGGCTATGTCTTGCCTCTTTGCGTCCGGCAATCTCACTTCTCCTTTTGCCGTATCGAATTCTACCTCCAAAAATCTTAACAGTTGAGTGGGTATGAGATGACTCTTGTCTCTGTTTATTAACCAACCATGCTGTTCCAGGAAGGTTATGACCATCTTCTGGTCTTGTTGTAGTTTCTCCAGACTTTTTGATTTTACCAGGATGTCATCCAGGTAAGGGTATATTTCTACCCCTCTTTCTCTCATTTCTGCCACTAAAGGGGCTAGAACTTTTGTAAACGTCCTTGGGGAAGTCGCCAGACCAAATGGTAGTGCTGTGTACTGATAATGATCTTGATTTACTGCAAACCTTAGAAATCTTTGGTGTCCCTTTGCTATGGGCACATGTAGATAAGCATCTTTTAAGTCTATCACCACCATCCAGTCTCCTGGTTGTACCTCTTGAATAACCAGGTTCAACGATACCATCTTGAATTTTCTTATTTTCAAGAATGAATTTACCTTTCTTAGGTCTAGGATTGCACTGTAATCCACTGTAGGTTTCTTTACTAGAAATATTCTGGAATAAATTCCACTTCCTCTGTCTTCCTGAGGTACTTTCTTTATTACTTCCGCCTGTAATAACTTCTTTAAAGCCAAATTCATTTGCCTTCTTTTTTCCTTGGACTGTACACATGTTATTAGGCCCATATTTCTTCTTGGTATCTCTTTGAATTCTATACTGTACCCCTGACGAATGGTTTCTAATACCCAATTGTCCTGTATTGTTTGGGCCCATGTTGCAGAAAACTGCTTCAGTCGCCCTCCTACTGGCAACTGCTGGGCCCTTTGACCTTCATGTGAACTCGTTCTTTGCAAATGATCCTCTTCCGCCTCGAAAAAGCCGGGTCTGGCCGTCCCTCCATGTCGTTTGCCTTGGAAACGAACTGCCAGGTCTATATGCCTTTGCTTCCTTATACTGATTTCTATTCTCCTGTTGGAAACCGAATCTTCTGGTCCTGTTTTCCTGGGGCAAAAAAGTGCTCTTTCCTCCTGATACTTTTGTTATTATGGCATCCAGTTTGTTGCCGAAGAGGAATTCACCTTCAAATGGTAATCCACATAAGCTGTTCTTTGATGCTGTGTCAGCCATCCACTGTCTGAGCCATAAAGCCCTCTTGCTGATACCGCTAGAGCCATAGATTTAGCTGCTAATTTTACCGCATCCAAAGAGGCTTCTGCTATGTAGTCTGTTGCCCACTTTACTTCGGACAGTGCCTTAAGAATAGCACTTCTTTTTACGCCCTTGTCTATTGCCTCTTCTATGTTGGCAATCCACACTCGCATAGCCCTTGCTGCTGACGTTGTTGCTATGGCTGGTTTGTAGGATGTTCCTGCTGTAACGTATGCTTTTTTTCAATACGTAATCCATCTTCCTATCCATAGTGTCCTTTAGTGATGCAGCCTCTTCTATTGGGATTGTGGTCTTTTTTACTATTCTTGATATAGCAGTATCCACCTTTGGGCTAACATCCCAAAATTTTACCTCCTCTTGTGGGAATGGATACATCTTCCCAAACCTTTTAGGCGTAAATACTTTGGCGTCTGGTCGCGCCAACTCCACTTGAATGAGGTCTTTAATTACCTGATGAATAGGAAAGACTCTGCTTTTTCTTTGTCTTGACCCAAAAAGTTTATCCTTCTTGTGGGTTAACTCCTCGGTATTTTCTAATTCCAATGCCTGCCTCATGGCTTTGATGAGTGGATCCACCATTTCTACATCAAATTCAGATTCCTCTTCCTGAATATCCTGATCTGATTAATCCATTTCACCCTCTGATACTTGAAAACAATCAATGTCAGAATCATCTGATGAAAAACCTTTCCCCTTATCCAGACTGGTTTGGGATCTAGATCTTTTCTGCGCCGGGTTAACTGCTTGCTGGACTGCCGCATCAACACTCTGTTTAACTGCCTCCTTCATCAACACAAGGAAAGTGCTCATTTGTTCGTTGGAATCTCCTGCAGCTGCCTTAAGACAATCTTCACATAATTTCTTCCCTACTAGGGCTGGTTTCTAGCAAGCTGCGCACCATTTAGTTTTCTTAGCAGCCTTTCTTTTATGTTGCAGGGACTCCCCCGTACCCTTTGAAGATTCTGCTTCTGGGAGGGTAACCGCCGAACTATTTTATAAAAACAAAATAAATACTAAATATACACCCTAATGTATATAGCCCATCTCTCTTTCCCTTGTAGAACTAAAACTAAGGACTCACCTAGTCTTGGGAACTGAACTTTTAGGTGTCTCCATTTTCGAATCCATTTCCAGCACTTGGCTTCTCCCTGCTGAGCGTTCCATGCTGCAGTTTCTCACTCACACATACACACAGTGTGTCCGTTGGTTCTCTGACGTCACCACAGTGCTCGTGCACGGCCCGCGTGTCTGTGCACGCATCCGCCGGCCAGAACGTGACGCGCTCTCTCCCGTGCGGTCGCATGCACTGTTCCCTCTACCGCAGCGTTCCCAACGCTAGCGCGGTCAATTTGAGCCTTTTACGGCTCGCAGCTATAGCTGCTCCCCCCTCCGCGTTGTACCGGGCTCCTGGGAGTTTCTTTACCGCAGCGTACCAGACGCTAGTGCGGTGAGTCTGAGCCTTCACAGGCTCTCAGCTGCAGCTGCTATGCTCCCCCTCCCTTTGTGTCGGGTAATGGGGTTTCCTTTGCATGTAAACCTCCACGGCCCGCGGCTGCTCCCCACCCCATGAATGTCCTGGGTTCCTGGGGTTCCCCCGACTCTTAGGGGTCTCCGTCTTGCCACCCGCATGGGCGCGTTGACCCGAGCTTCAGGGCAGAGAGGCTGAGGTCTCTGGATATCTGCACAAGGTGCAGTAGGTGAGTCCCTTTAGAAAATAAAAAATCCTACTCCTAGCTGTGAGGACAGGAAAAAGACTAAGGTGCAGGTAGAGGGAGGGGCCTTATATGGCCTACCTGCAAAAGTCTATTTCCTGTCCTACCTAGAGTGAGAAGGGATTAACCCCAAAGGTGCCCACTGCCAGGGTGATCAGGAAATTAGATTTTTGCCTTTGTGCATATTTGCTAAACTAATTTCCATAGTCAACGATTTTGGAAGGCCTGCTCACTTAAAATCTCTCCTTAATTCCCTGCATGTTTGGATGCTTATCGTAATCCTACGCTCAATGACCTTAAATATTTATGTTGTTGAGAAGTACAGTACTCAAATTTACATGTTATGAAACTTTTGTATTTAGTCATGTTCTCACGTTCTGTGTATTTTACTCATTAACAATTATTTTGTGTGTGTATGAAATCACTTCACATTTGTAAAATTTTAAATATTAAAGTCAAACACAATCCTTTTTTTGTAAGGCAAATGATTTAGTTCATATCCCTTCTGCTTTACAGTATATTAAACAAAATTAAAAAAAATAAACAACAAAAAAGGAAGAAGGTTTTGCTATTTTCAACACACTGCTCATGCATCTTCTTTCATACCACATAAGCTTGATGTGTGCCTTGCAGAAATGAGACGTGGCTATATATCAGGATCAAGTTATGCACGCTACAGAACTCTAGATTGCCAGAAGAAAAATGAAATAGTCGCTCACATAAAAAACTGGTGACAAATAAAAAAAATACAAAATCAGAACCTGCCTCTCCTCGGCACATGGAGAAAATTCTGGATTATATGAATATATGTAAAATGTTAACATTACATGGTTAGCACAATATAGGAAACATTTGTATTATAACTACACGTTGAGCAAGGTTTTATTTTTAGGTGGTATTCTGCTTCTAGGACCGTCACCCCATTTACAACTCCCCAGCTAAAGCATAAAGCGACCATCCATTCTTGTTTGTTTTTTTTTTTTCAATGTTGGCCCAAAACCCACAGTATGAATGGCACAAATCACTAATAGCCAGGTTCATGAAGTGTACTTCTTTGGGTTTATTCATCAATAGAATATGGAAGTGTCTCCATCGATGTTACACTCCAGCTCTCTGAAGACTCAATAGTGTAACCATCCTTAGTACTGTAAGCCTGTCAAATTGTATGTGACTTTCTACCAAATCACTATCCACCCTTAGGTGTTATGGAGAAGATCTGTGATTGAAGATACACAATCCCTTCAAGCTCTAACCCCAACAACCACTACATCATACCATAAATATCTGTGTCAAAAAGGAGTGCTATTGGGTGTGACCAAATGTTTACAACAAAAAGACAATAATTCCCAATGCTACATCCAATATGACAAAAATATATATATAGTTACATACTTTACTGTTTGTCCTCTCATAAGTAAGGGTTGGTTAAACTCTTTAGCCAAAGCGTTATATACACC
Source organism: Ascaphus truei (assembly GCF_040206685.1). NCBI lineage: Eukaryota > Metazoa > Chordata > Amphibia > Anura > Ascaphidae > Ascaphus > Ascaphus truei. Next base: position 367,437,466 of record NC_134485.1, read on the forward strand.
TGCAGCCACGTCACGGCATGATCAGTATGCAGGTCCTAACACCAACTGTGAAAATTCTCATTTACCTCTGCAGTGGAGGGAGAAAATGTCTCAATAGACAAACCCCTAGATTTTATGGAGACGTTCTGTGAGTGTTCAGAATAATAACAAAATTAAATTTAAAAAATAAAATACATTTAAAAAAAAAAAAAAAAAAAAAGGAGGAGGAGGAAAGGTGCAGGTGAATCGAAAAAAAAACCATCTATTTGGTCTGCTTATTGCAAGTGTGATTACCACATTATCTTCTTCTCTCTTTTTTCTGCTGCTGCATAATGAAGTGACTGTGCGTGCATAGGGCACATACTTAAGGCTAATAGCTGTGCATTTCTGCCCCAAATGCATAATCAAAAGTAGAATTTGAAACTTCACCACAATATGCATCTAACAATTACGCACCATGAAAATACACGGAACTCCGATTCATACTGTAGGAACAAAAGGCAAAACACCATCATGCTGGGAGATAAACGGGCAAAGAGGACATGTATTCTACTGTATACATTATACACAGTGTGCGTTATTCTGTTCTAGGAGTATGGCAGCTTGCCATATTATTTTCATTGCCTACAATACGGGAGCGCAAACTTTTTGAAGTGAAACTTCCTTAGTGGCACCTCATTCGTGATGGGGCAAAAAAGAATTGTGGAGACAGAAATGAAACGGATGTGACGTCAGTGCTGGCAGTTGAGGCCGGGCTGTGTTCTGGCTCAGCCCGACCCCAACACTGACATCACACCCGCTCCACAAATCAGATGCGGCGGCGGCGGCGATAGCCGCCGGCGCCGCTCCTAATCACCCCCCCCCCCCCCCGAGCCCCACATCCCCCACACACCGTGACATATGCGGCAACAATAGCCGCCGCTCCTAACGGCCGCTGCCATGCCGCGCAGCCTCTCTCCTCCCTACCTCCGCTTTCCTGCGTCCCGCTGACTGAGCGCCGCCGGGGTCGAGGAGAGGAGCCCAGGGATCATGGACGGTAACCGCCGCCGCAGCTCCTAACGAGCTCTGCTCCCCCCACCCGCTGACATGCGGCGGCGGCAGCCCTCAAAATTTAATTGCCGTCACTCCTGCTGACCTCCCCCGGCCGAGGCATGGAACGGGGGGGGGGGGGGGGTAGAGTGAGCTGCGTTCCCCACAGCACCATCAGAAGGGGATCGCTGCAGCGCTCCCCTCGAAGCCAGCTCCCGCTGACGATGACGCGCTGCCCCCCTTCCCCGCCGACACTGCCTCTGCCCACGCAGCACTTCCGGAGGGGGGGGGCCTTTATTAAGGTATCTGTCCGGTGCGGCCGCGTCTCGCCGGGGGGTGGGGGGGGAGGAGAGACTCAGGCAGAGCCGCCGCGGGTCCGCAGCTCTGCCTGTCTGTGAGGGGGGGGGGGGGGGGAGGAGAGTCTCAGGCAGAGCCGCCGCGGGTCCGCAGCTCTGCCTGTCTGTGAGGGGGGGGGGGGGGGAGGAGAGTCTCAGGCAGAGCCGCCGCGGGTCCGCAGCTCTGCCTGTCTGTGAGAGGGGGGGGGGGGAGGAGAGACTCAGGCAGAGCCGCCGCGGGTCCGCAGCTCTGCCTGTCTGTGAGGGGGGGGGGGAGGAGAGTCTCAGGCAGGGCCGCCGCGGGTCCGCAGCTCTGCCTGTCTGTGAGGGGGGGGGTGTGAGGGGAGGAGGAGAGTCTCAGGCAGGGCCGCCGCGGGTCCGCAGCTCTGCCTGTCTGTGAGGGGGGGGGGGGGAGGAGAGACCAAGACAGAGCCGCCGCGGGTCCGCAGCTCTGCCTGCCTTTGAGGGGGGGGAGTCAGGAGAGAGGGGGCAGGACACAGAAAGAGAGACACACATACAGTGACAGACACACACACACATACATATATACACACACACACACACACACACACACACACACACACACACACTGACACATACACACACACTGACTGACACACACACACACACACACTGACTGTGAATAGGTTAGGGGGATGTGTGAGGTGCAGGGGGGCTGCGCATACGTCACACGGTCACACGCACGCACACGGTCACACACACACGCACATGGTCACGCACACAGTCACACAGTCAGTCGCGCACACAGTCAGTCGCGCACACAGTCAGTCGCGCGCACACAGTCCGTCGCGCGCACACGCACTGTCACGTGCACCGTCACGCGCACACGCACTGTCACGCGCACAGTCACACACAGTCACACACAGTCACACACAGTCACACAGTAACACGCACAGTCACACGCACAGTCACACAGTCACACCCAGTCACACGAGGAATTCACGCTTAGTGCAAATACAAGGGATGTGTACGCATGTTCTAAGTCAAATTTATTTGCGTTTTGTCAATGAAATTGTATTTTGATTTTTAATTAAAACTTCACCAATACAAATACAATTTCTGTGACAAAAGTCAAAGAAGTTTCACTTACTATGCGCGTGCACAGCACACACAGCTTTTTTTTTCCCTGCGCCCCACTGCCGGCAGTTTTCCTTTCTCAGCGCCCCCCACCCCACCCCATCCCATTACCTCGGCTCCGGCGTCAGTGGCGTCACGTTGCCATGGCCACATGACGTCACGGCATCATGACGTCGCATCTAAGAAGCCGCCGGAGCCAAGGTAAGTGCAGTTTACAGAGGCCTTCGCCGCTTTCAATGCACGTAATATAAGTGCCTTCGGGAAGCGTGCGGGCCTCTGTAAACCCTGCGCCCCCCCGCCCCCCGCAATCTCACACCCCCCACTTTGCGCCCCGCTGGCCTACAACATTCATTTCTGGTGGGTGCATGTACAGTAGTTAACAGTTACAAATAGGAATGTCCATTCTACACTTTTTCTGTGATGCAATTAGTAAAAAAAGTAAATGTGAAAAAACAGGGATCAGTTTATTAGTCGCTACAAATAATTGTCCTACAGTAATTGACACAGAGCCCAAATAAAGGAGACCTTTTTCATGGATGGTGAAATACGGCCGCGGCCGTTTTTATTTTAACACTTCTCAGTTATTTTCCGGTGACTTTTTCTTAATGCCACGCGCTTAACCACGTTAATGCCACTGAATGCCGTATTCATGCCGGCCGTCACCCGCGCTTGATCTGTTTAATGATAATGGTTCGCATTTTATTGGTTGCAATTCTTCGCGTATCCGCCAGGTGGCAGATATTCATGAATTGTAATTAATTCTAATGTGTACACTACAGTACTGTACGTACATGTGCTTCAGTAATGTGTCGACTTGCAGGTGTTTAAAAAAATACTATTAGACAACAGCTCGCGAACGCCCACCTGTGTTTTTAGACGGTATTGCAGTATTGCAGACCGCGCTAAAAATCCGACCGCTAACATACCGGAAACCGCTCCGGAAAAAAACAAAAACAGACCGCATCTGGCCGCGGTTATCAGAGCGACGCGGCTACGGCCGCATTAGAATAAAGGCAGTCGCAGCTGCACAGATGCAGCAAGTGGTGGGCAGTCTTGTTTTACAATAGCATAACAATTCTGCCAACTACTTTCTTTGTTAAATTATCTTTTCATTCCATACAAAAGAAATGTAGAAATGGATGACAGTCAAGAGCCATTTCGATAATTTTCCAAAGATGATGCCAACCTCAGACCTAATCTCATCCCGTTTTTCATAGCTAGAATACCCTTATGTAGATTCAAATCTATTTTGAAGCCCTTTAAATAGCAGACTGCTCCATGCATCTTCTACCCTTTCTGATGTTACAAGTGTTTTCATTTTATTGGAACTGTAATACAAAAAGAGAGTGTGAAATTGTAGTGCTGAAGGAGATGCGGAATTCATGTGGTTGATAAAACATTGAAAGGCACAGATGTTTCTACAACACATACATATTTTTTAAACGAAGTGGAATGGAGCACAAAAATAGTGTCACTCAGTACCACACTTTTAACACTGAATGCAATGACAGCACTATTGATCTGTTAAATACAAAAAGGATTGTTTGCAACACTTGAAGTTTGCAGTCACACTGTGATAAGCCTTCGTCAATAAGCATAGCAATCCAAAGCCAGCACTCAGAGGGTGACAATTCATGTCATGATTACAAAAATAGGTAACTTACTGGGTAGCAAATTGGGTGTTGATGTTTTCTTAAGGTGGATTGGAAAATGGCATTATTTAAAGATTGCATAAGTCAAGTGCCAGGTAGCCTTTACGTACAAAATACTGTCTTAACAGAAGCTTCTGCTTTATCATAGTTACATAATAGATGAGGTTGAAAAAAGACATAGGTCCATCAAGTTCAACCTAGGCTAAAATTTAGACAACTGATACTTTATCCTATATCTATACTTACTTATTGATCCAGAGGAAGGCAAACAAAAAAAAACCATTAAGGGGAAAAATAAATTCTTTCCCGACTCAAAGAATTGGCAATCGGATTAATCCCTGGATCAACATCCTTCCCATGTTTACTTATTTGGTATATCCCTGTATACCTTTCCCTTCTAAGAAGATGTCCAACCTTTTTTTGACCAAATCTACTGTATCTGCCATCACAGTCTCCATGGGTAATGAATTCCACATTTTAACTGCCCTTACTATAAAGAACCCTTTCCTTTGTTGCTGGCGAAATCTCCTTTCCTCCAACCTAAAGGGATGCCCCCGAGTCATTTGTACTGCCCTTGGGATGAAGTTAATTTGAAAGCTCCTTGTACTGTCCCCGAATATATTTGTATATAGTTATCATATCCCCTCTTAGACGCCTCTTTTCTACTGTAAATAAATCTAATTTAGCTAGCCTCTCCTCATAAGTTAGATTGTCCATCCCTTTTAATTTGGTGCCTCTTCTCTGCACTCTCTCTAGTTCCAGAATGTCTTTTCTAAAGAGTGGCGCCCAAAATTGTACTCCATATTCAAGGTGTGGTCTTACTGATGCTTTGTAAAGGGGAATAATTATGTTTACTTCCCTTCCATCCATTGCCCGTTTAATGCAAGATAAGATCTTGTTTGCCTTCGCAGCTACTGTATGACTTTGAGCACTATTGCTAAGCCTGCTGTCTACAAGCACTCCTAAATCCTTCTCCATCATGGATTCCCCTAATTTATCCCCATTTAATTTGTAAGTCGCCCCTTTATTCTTGCATCCTAAAATGCATAAGCTTACATTTATCTGTATTAAACCTCATCTGCCATTTACCTGCCCACGCTTAACTCCTTGAGAACTCTTGGATGTATGCCATCGGGACCAGGTGTCTTATTTAAATTTTTTCAAGCCGCTTTTGAACTTCTTCAGTTAACCAATTGTTCAGTAATATGGAGGTTGTGGCTTCCTACTACAGCACTACTATTGAAATTGATTCTTCCCTGGTAAACACAGAGGCAAAGAATTTGTTTAATACCTCTGATTTTTCCTTATCTCCAATAATCTGCCTACCCATCTCACACTGAAAGGGTCCTATATTTTCTTTTCTCATTTTTTTGTTATTAAAAAGGTACTTAAAGAACTTTTTAGGGTTGATCTTACTTTCTATTGCAATCCTTTTTTCACTATCCATTTTTGCTAATTTGATTGCCCTTTTGTAATTTTTGGTACATTGTTAATAATTCTGATACGATGCCTCCGTCCCTTCTGACGTAAAGAATCTAAACGCCTTCCTCTTCTTGTCCATTTCCTCTCCTACCTGTTTATTTAGCCACATTGGTTTTGACTTATTTCTTTTATACTTATTACCCAAGGGTATACACACTGATAATTGTGCTTTTCTAGCAATGTTTTAAAGACTGGCCATTTATCTTCTACATTTTTCACTGCAAAAACATCATCCCAATGTATTACTTAAATCTACTTTTCTAAAGTTTAAGGTCTTTGTTGGACCCAAGTAATCTGTTTTTTGATCATTTATTTCAAATTAGACCATGTTATGATCACCATTATCATCATAGGGCAACTTGTTACCATGTTATATTTACTCCCAAGTGCTAACAACAAAACTGGTAACACCAGTGAACACAAAAAGAAAAATGATTCCCAGTGTTATTTTCTTTATAACCTGTGCTGTTCTACAAGTTCTCCCAAAAAGAGTCAAGATATGTGTGTCTCCGTACACACAACTGCAATAAAATTAGTGAGAGCAGGCAGTCGAGACCTTGAAGGTCACATTTGCCTGGCCAGGCAGCAAGTTGAAGAATTCACACAAAGTGTTATATAAATACTCACTCACACTAAAATAGTAACATTTCAAAGTGTTTCTATTATTTGCAGGGAAAAAATCATGTTTTCCCCACTCCTCATTTCCTCAACAGAAGGGTGGGCCTGTGGAAATAATAATAATAATAATAATAATAGCATGTTCTTGTATAGCGCTGCTAATTGTACACATCGCTTTACAGAGACATTTTGCAGGCACAGGTCCCCGTGGAGCTTACAATCTATGTTTTTTGTGCCTGAGGCACAGGGAGATAAAGTGACTTGCCCAAGGTCACAAGGAGCCGACACCGGGAATTGAACCAGGCTCCCCTGCAGCAATCTCAGTGTCAGTCAGTGTCTGGATATAAATGTACAACAATACTTTAGAAGCAGCAGTGTCACCTCCCTTGTCACTTTTACATAGAGTGCTGCCTCCTATGTGGCCACATAAAATACATTAATTACACTTGCCGGACGACCAGTAGCTCACATGTGAAGCCTCTGAAAATATTTTTTAAGTGGAACACATCACGTTCCGGGCGGTAGTCAGACAGGCAGCACAGACGCTCTCTAACTCCCTTTCATATTCTTTCCACGACTCTTAAAGCAAGTGCCAAGCACTTATGACAATATTGGTACACTGGGGGAACAGAGTAATGCAGGGGTGCGCAAAGTGGGGGGCGCGTGAGATTTTCAGGGGGGGGGCTGTTACAGAGGCCTTGTACTTCCCCGAAGGCGGGATTTCAAATAAATGCCGGGGATCGCACAAAGCCTCTGTGACTTTACTTACCTTCCCGCGATGCGTCTCCATGTCATCAAATGACGCCGCTGGGTCATGTGACGTCATCATGGCAACATGACATCACATGACCCCGCAACGTCATTTGTCACCGGAGCCGTGCACAAAAGGCACATACATACATACACGCACACACACACACAAGGGATGTTGCAACCGTGGGTATAGTGCACAGGCATAAGGCCGAGATTATAGTGCCTGCGGTGCAATGGCGCGCGCTGCCAAAACAAATACCTGCATCCCATCAGAAGTGCACATAGTGCGCGCGACCACAACTGCGCAGAGGCGCGACGGAGATGCAGAATCCAGGAGACAAATTAATTTGTCTTTAAGCGACGGCCACGTCACGTCAGCATCATGTGAAGGGGTTCAGCCAATGAGGGCAAACCGCTTGCGTGATGTTACGGCCACGCCTCCCTTTCGACTCCTGCCTACAGTGCAGGTTTCACACGTGCGCGAGATGTCACGTGGCCGCTCGCGCAATGCAGCGGGCACTATAATCCCGGCCTAAGGAATGTTGCTGCAACGGGTTGGAGTTTCTCCCTGCTCCAGTCAACTGCTTATTGCCAGCATGCTAGTAAATACTGTCCCACTCCTCTTTTTACACTGGGAACTGGTGATTAGTACAGGAGAGGACAAGTATTTACTAGCACACTGTCATTACGGAGCAGGAAGAACCTACATCTCTGCTTCCCCTGCACTAGAGCGAAAAGAGTTTGGGGGCCACAGGTGAGGCCCCCGGGCCGTCTGTTGCATGGACAAGAGGATGCCGTGGTTAGGATATCTAATTGAGAAAGTGCGGTATTGGAGGCTTGGGAAGGCAAGGTGACGGAGTGACCTTTTTGATAGTTAGTGGCAAGTATATGATCCACCTGAATAGATGACTGGGACAGACACCACATTAACCCCTTCCCCTTTTGAGCCGTAGGGGCTACCAATATATTGCAGAAGCATGCCTCGCAGGCACCTATAGCAGTTACACCATTGATGGTCCTGGCAAGGTTCCTGCAAGAGATATAGATATATCTATATATCGCTACTGTCGTGTTCACCCATTTAACAGGTTATGCCATGCAAGAGCCTCTAAGGTTTCAGCAGTTTTCTCCTTGCAGAGTACAGAGGTACACCAGGATACCTAGCCAAAGCAATGAGTAAAGAGAACACACACACACACGCAAGTTATCCAGCAATTACAATAGGTACTATTATCATTTAAAGACACCAACATATTCTGTAGCGCAGTACAATAGGGTTTGAGGAATGAAAAAACAATCAAATAAACATTAACACACATTGTTACAGTAGGTAAGGAGGGCCCTGCCCCAAGGAACTGACAATCTATAAAATAGAGTAAGTGGAAACATAGGGTACCAGAATGTTGGTGCGTTTTGGAATTATAACAGAGCAGCTGTAACATCAGTGGATGCAGGTTCTGTGAGCACATATTCTGCGATTTAGACTCCTCAAACATTTATCGCCTAAAGCCCTAACATTTGTCAACACCAGGCAAGCAAAAAATGCCAGTTTACGCAAGTTTGAATTATTCAATTGCCCAATTGTGCATTAGTTGATGTCAAATTGATTGGACACTCAATCTACACCTACACATAGGCATACATTCACCAATTGTATTAGGAATATTTTGCAATCCAAATGTGATGATTTTCAGCAATAGGTGTCATTGGGACATGCCAGCTATAGTATTAATACTTAAAAAACTCAATCTGAAAGACTCATCTAGCTTCAAAACTCAGTGTCCCCAAGAACAAGCTTGAGGCCACCCGTAAAGTTAGATGTGTATCTACACGTGTGTACCTGTAACTCCAAAGAGGACCTTTAGTAAACAGACACCCCGTGGCTTTGTAAAGGAATACAAGAAACGGGTCGTGGACTTGTACTTACAAGCAGGACAGGAAAGGAGGAAGAGAGCAGTGAGGCAGATGCCGCCCAGCATGTTCCAGCAGAGCAGTCCCTATCTGTCAATGCAATCACGGGAGCGTCTTTTTGCAGCTGCTACAGAATGTTGCTTGTAAGGACAAGAGCAGTCACCAGGCTCAGGAGGATGCAGCACAAAGGTGCTGCGGCTCACACATCCCAACAGCGGTGCACACACCACAGCTACTCCTCTGCCAGGGAAACGGACAAAGCCAGCCCCTGACATTCAGATGAAAGCCACTTCCTGATTGGCCACTTAAGGGCACATTGTAATTGGCCTCCGAACAATCCCTTTCTGATTGGCTCAAAATAACGATGTTTTACCCTGTGTTAGAAATCAGTCAGTCACTAAGAGGGCTGGGAGAAAGTTTTGTTGGGGTTGTGTGATGGAAGGGGATGCTAATCAAAGTTTTTGTGCAGCAAAACTGGTGCAACTCCTTTAGTTATAGGAAAAGAAGGAAGCAATTGGATTTGAAGATTTTTATTTTTTTGTGCATTAGCTTTCCAAATGAGACTTAGGGCTCTATTAAATATACTGGCAGAGGCAGATTCGGCAACCACTTTTAAAAAAAACCTCACCGGGATGGCATTGCGAGCTCACCCCCCTTCCCCCCCCCCCCCCCCTCTCTCTCTTTCTCTTAGGCTGTGGCCCCGCTAGCGCTGAGCGGGCGGTGCTTGGCGAGGTGACTTGGATATATATATATATGCAAGTCCCCGCTCACGCGATGCGCACGCGGGTATGCGCGTGCACACACGCGATGCGCTTAGGTAAATAAAAATGTTATACTTTCCCGCTCGCTCAATATTTGGCAATGCCGCTCCGCCCCCTCGCGTGCGAGCAGACGCAGGACACCCGCCATGCATGCTTTGAGCGCCAGCGCGCTGACTGCGGCCAGGGTGGGGCTGAGCAGGCGCGCGGGCGCTCGGGGGGGTGCGATCAAACACACTGCTACAATGTGTATGTCCAGTGTGAGCGCGCACATGCACGTGAGCACACAGCGCTCAGCTGCTTGCAGAGACAAGTAAATTTGTTTCTGCCGCTCGCTGGCGTGTCATGTGAGCGGTTCGCCCAATGAGCTTTGTGACATCATGGCCGCCCCCCCCCCCCCCGACACGCCCCCCTATGCACGCAACCAGCAGGACACATCCACCGAGTAGAATGAGGGCCGAGCTTGAGTGCTAGCACGCTCTCACTCACCCACCATGGCCCCAGCCTTACACATTGCCTCAATCTCACCCCCCTCTATTCCTCTCCCCTTTCTCACACCCTCCCCTCTCATTGACTCCCCCCACTCACTATTGCCATCTCTCGCCCCGGTCCCTCACTCCCCCTCTCACTATTCCCCCCTCCTCTCATTCTCACCATTCCTCCATCTTGCAGGCAAAGTAACCTCACCGAGGAGGAAGGACAGCGGGCACGGCCGCCGCAGCAAATAGACAGAGCCTGGACTGTGCTATAGAAAAAACCTTATTACGGCATGGATATTTTCAAAAAAGAGAGAGAGGAAGGCACCCCCCGCAACTCCAACGCATTTCAGCCACAAAGGGCCTTTCTCAAAAAGTGAGGATTACCTGCTGCCGTGTCGACTGAAGTACTGAACTCACCCGGAAGTGACGTCATTCTCACGGTGCTGGCAGGGACTCCCGTGATGTACGAAGGGAGTCTGCTCACCTGGTGAGTATAGACGCACCCGTAGTGAGTCACTACCAGAAGACAGGGCAGAAATGGCAAATATATTGCCAATAAAGAAACAGTTTATTAAATCAGATGTCTATATAAATATTTACAAAACAAAAATCGCAATAAACCTTAAAGGGAGAAAGGATGACAGTACTATTTACTAAATAATATTCTGTTAGCCTCTATCTACTAAGATAACGAAACACATTAAAATATGTAGTTGAAGAAATCATTGCAAATATGCATTGATTGATTAAAATCAAGTAATAGCAGGGAAATTAGATATATGAAGCATTAAGTCTTAAACAATAATTGGGATTACCTATCATTTATGCAATTCTGAACAGACTATAGATCAAGCTCAAGTAGATACATTTAACACAAATGTTATTTAGAAAACTGGACAACATGTATGTACACTTTTAACAATATTGCTTACTTTGTTGCCAATTATATAAACATTCAAGAGACTTGAGGTATGGTTTTATTGACAATTTTTTCCAGATTATCACGAAGTTCAATGAAGTCAATCAACGGAAAATGAAATGATGAAAAAAGGAAGAAAAAGAAAAAAAGGAAAAAGGGGCTAGAAAGCACTAGAGAAAACAAGAAAAATAATTTAAAAAGTACAAATAAATACACAATGAAGTCCAATAAATATTAAACGATGAAAATATAAACAACAACATGAATTAATTCCTCGTGTTATTACCCAGTGTTTTTGAACATTTCGATCATAAACCAAATCTTATCTTCATATAAATGTTAATCAGTGATTTACTATTCAAAACATGGAAACCAAAACCACTCTAAAAACTTATTGGGAGTTTGTCTAGCTGGTCACATAAATCTTGAGTAGTATAGACCAGAATATATGTAGATCATGGTATATTTCAAATTGATTAATAACTAATTCTTAAGAAATAAATTTTATTTGCAAAAAGATTATAACAGAACCAAAACAAAAGAAGTAACGAGAGATTAAACAGAACAGGGATTGCCAGGGGGAGAGAGAGACACTTAAAGAAAGTGTTTAATCTCCCAGTCTACATTGATTCCTTTTGGTGACATGGTGTCCATAGTAAATATCCAGAACATCTCCTTTTGATTAAGGATGTTCTGTCGGTCACCTCGTCTGACAGGGGGTGGGATGTGATCTATCCCACTAAACGTTAACAAATCCAATTTGCCCATTGGGCATTCTAAAAAGTGTCTCACCACTGGCAATCTCTGGTCTCCATTTTTTATACTTCTAATGTGTTCCATTATACGATTCTTTAGGGGACGTATTGTTCTTCGTATGTAGCTCTTGCCACAACCACATGTTAGGATGTAAATTACGAAGTTGGTGTTACATGTCATAAAACTCTTAAGCTTTATTTTGTCCTTATTAACCTTGGAGTGTATTACTTTAATGGGTTTAGCGAAGGTACATACCCTGCAAAAGCCACATTTGAAGAAACCTGCAGGCGGAGTGAAGCCTTTGTTTTTTTGCAAGGGATTGATGAACATGCTAGGTGAAATATAACTTGCCAGTGATTTTGCTTTTTTGAAAACAAATTTGGGTAATTGTTCAAAATATGGCTTCAATTTGTTGTCTAGACTCAGAACATTCCAATGTCTAGCAACAATGGTGCGGATTACATTTGCTTGTCTGCTATGCTGAGTGACAAAGTACAGGCATACCCCGCTTTAAGGACTCTCACTTTAAGTACACTCGCGAGTAAGGACATATCGCCCAATAGGCAAATGGCAGCTCGCGCATGCGCCTGTTAGCACGTCTTGAACAGCAATACCGACTCCCTACCTGCACCAGAGCTGTGCGCAAGCGGGGAGACTATAGCGCCTGTTACAAATGGGTTATTTACATCAGTTATGCACGTATATGACAATTGCAGTACAGTACATGCATCGATGAGTGGGGAAAAGGTAGTGCTTCACTTTAAGTACATTTTCGCTTTACATACATGCTCTGGTCCCATTACGTACGTTAAAGCGGGGTATGGCTGTATAGAGGTGTTTTACTAATATCTTCTTTAATCTTAGAGTGTTTTTTCAACAGATCTATACGTGGGGTATGATAAGCATGTTCAAAAGCCTTCTGTAGGTCACATTCATTGTATCCCCTGAAGCGGAATCTGGACGCCAGTTGTTTTGATTGTTCTATGACATGATCTTTCTCTGAACATATGCGTCTGAGTCGTAAAAATTGCGCTTTTGGGATGCCTCTAATCAAAGGCTTAGGATGTCCACTATCCGCCTTAAGAAATGTGTTCCTTGAATTAATTTTCCTGAATACATCTGATTGAATATGCTGATCAGAATCGATGTACAATAACAGGTCTAGATATTCAATTTTTTGAGCATCATATGAGAATGTAAATTTTAAGTTGTAATCATTGCTATTTAGGTGGTCCACAAATTCCGTCAGTGACCTCGTGTCACCTTCCCAAATCATAAACAGATCATCTATAAATCTCCGACAAAAAATAATGTTATTACGAAAAGGATTAACGTGACTAAAAATATGAGTGAACTCCCAATAACCCATATTTTTTATCGGAGGAAGGAGCTTGATCTATAGTCTGTTCAGAATTGCATAAATGATAGGTAATCCCAATTATTGTTTAAGACTTAATGCTTCATATATCTCATTCCCCTGCTATTACTTGATTTTAATCAATCAATGCATGTTTGCAATGATTTCATCAACTACATATTTTAATGTGTTTCATTATCTTAGTAGGTAGAGGCTAACAGAATATTATTTAGTAAATAGTACTGTCATCTTACCTCCCTTTAAGGTTTATTGCGATTTTTGTTTTGTAAATATTTATATAGACATCTGATTTAATAAACTGTTTCTTTATTGGCAATGTATTTGCCATTTCTGCCCTGTCTTCTGGTAGTGACTCATTACGGGTGCGTCTATACTCACCAGGTGAGCAGACTCCCTTCGTACATCACTGGAGTCCCTGCCAGCACCGTGAGAATGACATCACTTCCGGGTGAGTTCAGTACTTCAGTCGACACGGCAGCAGGTAATCCTCACTCTTTGAGAAAGGCCCTTTGCGGCTGAAACGCGTTAGAGTTGCGGGGGATGCCTTCCTCTCTCTCTTTTTTTTAAATATCCATGCCGTAATAAAGTTTTTTCCATAGCACAGTCCAGCCTCTGTCTATTTGCTGCGCGGCCGTGCCCGCTGTCCTTCCTCCTCGGTGAGGTTACTTTGCCTGCAATTTGTCTAAAACAGCTTGGAGCACGCCGAAGACCGGACGAACTCTGAAGATACTAGTGAGTAAATTGATTTTTATTCATCAACTTGTTGTGGAGTTTCCCCAGGTGTTGTGGCTCATATAGATGCGAGACTAAAAAAAAGGGGGTTTGGGTGGGTGTAGAGGGAGAAAGGGGGTGGCCCGGGATTAAAGGGGTTACACCCCATTTGGCCATCCCCTGACCTCACCCGGGAGTCAAAGGGTTAACTGGGCTAAGACCCAGAACAGTGATTTAACCCCTGTAATGATATGTACATGTGTATTCCCCTGGTCCCCTGTTCCATTGTAATGTCTGGTTTACTCAGTGTCTGCATCACACACACACACTAGAATCCATCCGGGAGCACAAGGGTTAATAGTCCTTTAATGATTATAGCTCTTTGTGAAGTTTTCCCGCCTTTTCAGGCACCATTTTGCAGGTCCCCATTGGCCGCCATTAGGGCTCCATGCATTCTAATGGAGACTCTTGTTGTTTTAGTCCTGTTTCCTGTAAAGACCAGCAGGTGGCGTCCGAGAGGGAGAGCGGCGGTTTCCCATTGAAAGTCGATGGGCCCATCGACTTCAATGGAGGTTCCTCGAAGTAACTTTCGAAGAACAAGTTGGCTGCCGTCCAGACCGCAAACCGCAAAGCGGATACATTTTCAATAGGAGAGCTTTGATCACGTACAAGTCAAGGTCAACGTCAAGTGGCGTGGGAATAAACAGTTCTAGGGCCCCTAGGAATAAAATTCTTTTTGCCCCTAGTTCCTGGGCTTCCCCCCACTCGACCACAACCGGGTCCCCAAATCCTGGACCCCCGATAAGGGTCGAACCGAGAAGAACGGGTCGTGCCATAGGCTTTGCCGGCGGCGGCAGAAACGGCTCAGAAAAATGACTAAGTGTGAAATGCTGTATTTTGGTACTACATATCTCCGGTTCCGGAGGGCCCAACGGATCGAGGTTTGGGGTGTCTGTAGTCACTGCTCCGGCATCACTGCAGAACCATCCTTGACCCTCGTGGACAAACCCGACGGAGTATGGACCCCCTTGAAGGTTCTGGACTTTTCCCATAGACTTCAATGGCGGAGAAACTCCATTGACCTCAATGGCGGCAATTTACCATTGAAAGTCTATGGCGGAGAAGCCCGTTGTTTTCAATGGGGATTCAGTGAAAAGCTGAGATTTCTTTTTTAGCGGAGATTTTTGTATTAAAATGAAAAATGATTTAATGTGCATTTGTGTAACTCCGGTTCCATAGGTCGTAGCAAGTCGCTTTTTGGATCACACGGTGTCCCAGTTCCGGCCATGAGAACTGGGAAGTTTGGTTCTGCTAGACCCAATGGAACCGGATATTTTAATACGTTTATGTTTTATGTTTAACATTGTGTCCCAAGGTATGGACAAAGATTCAGAGAAATTCCTTTGTCTACCCGGATAGCAGATGGCCCCCGAGGCGCACCAATGTCTGGGATTTAAGTGTTGTGCAAAGGGTCTTGTCACCCTCCCTGATGATTTAAGGGCGGAGGAGGCTCAAACCAGAGCAGTCTCCAAGTGTCCCAGTTATCACCTTCCAACAAAGGTTATCTTGCTAGAGATCCAGATGGGTAGACTGGCTGGCATTCCATTTGCCTATGGGGGGTTACAGAAATGAGACCCCAGAGTTCTACTGCGCATGTGCCAGCTAGCAGGGGGGCCTGTCCTAAAATGTGTTCCCCCATCAAAGATTGGCTGGAGATAATGGGAAACCAATCACAGGTACTTTTAGGTTAAGGATAGAGGGACAAAAGGTTTATAAACTGCTGTTCCCCACATATCCTTAGTTATTCGTTGTGAGGCTTCAATTTATCATCTGATGATTACCTGATTGCTAAAGAGAAATGCTACATCAAACTTCTCATTCCCCAACCCCTTAGTAAGTGTACTTCTTCTCTGTTACTGTATTATTCATGTGTTCACCTATCCTAAGGAATAAACTCACTTTATTATATCTAAGACTCGTTTCAGTTCAAACCCAGTTATTTTTGTGTAATATTAATGCACCTGTGGAGGCTATCGTCACAGTGGGTCCCAGGACTTCCCCCAGACATCCCTAGACAGTCACCGCCAGACCACATCCCAACTAGGGGTTTATGATATTGCACAGCTCCTCCACACTCTGCTCCTCCGGACACAGCAGCATACTTATCATTTAAGTGGTTTCAAGCCCTGCAGCACTGGTTAATTGAGGGGTTAATGTTCATCAATGTTCTCCTCATTCCTCCATCTTTCTCACTCCTCCACCTCTCCCTGTCTTAGGCTACGATTATACCAGCTCTGTAACCTCCCCCCATGGCTGTGGGGGATGGAATAAAGTTACTGTGGTGGTAAGTACAATGGTTAAAGGCCCATTATGGACAAATGAAGCTGTGCTCCTAAATCTCTGAAGATAGGCACTTCCTTAGTTACTGTCAGACTGCTCACTTTCTACAGCAATGCTTGCGACTAACTGTGGCATTTTATTATGGAATTTAAGATATGTAACAGGGTATGTTATTTCTGCCCATCTTTCCCCGCCCTGTTATGTAAGACCAGCTAGCTGCAGGCTGTAAAGGGTTAATCTGAGGGCTTTTTGACTCCCCTCATGCCCATCTTATGAGTGACAGAAGTAAGGTGGTGACTCATGGCCTGTGTAAGCCTATCTGGTATAGGTATAGACCAGGGGTGGGCAACTTATTTTTCACTGTAGCCACAGGTGTGGTGAATTAGAAGTGAAAATAGCCACACCATGTAAAAATTTAGGTATTATGTTGCGCATGCGAAAATTTTAAACAACACACACTGTTTGAACAAGTTTATAAATTCTCCGACCTCAACCCCCCTCATCCCCTCCTCTTACCCCCTCTTCAGCCTCCTCTCATGCCACCACCAATACCCTCCTCATCATCATCACCTCACCCCCTCATCATCATCTCATTTAACCCCCCATCATCATCTCCCCCCAGCACACTTGATGTCCCCAGTCCCCCTCATTATCATGAACCCCCTCCCCCACTCTCTCTTTCTCTTAGCTTGCGGCCAGGGTGATGCTGAGCGGGCGCGCGCGCTCGAACTCATTGCGATCAAACACACTGCTACAATGTGTATGTCCAGTGTGAGCGTGCACATGCATGTGCCAGTGAGCGCACAGCGCTCAGCTGCTTGCAGAGACAAATAAATTTGTTTCTGCCGCTCGCGTGTCATGTGAGCGGTTCGCCCAATGAGCTTTGTGCCATCATGGCCGTGCCCCCCGACTCGCCCCCCTACGCACGCAACCAGCAGGACACATCCCCGAGCAGAATGAGCGCCGAGCTTGAGTGCTAGCACGCTCTCACTCACCATGGCCGCAGCCTTACACATTGCCTCAATCTCACCCCCCTCTATTCCTCTCCACTTTCTCACACCCTCCCCTCTCATTGACTCCCCCCACTCACTATCGCCATCTTTTGCCCCTGTCCCTCACTCCCCCTCTCACTATTCCCCCCTCCTCTCATTCTCACCATTCCTCCATCTTTCTTACTCATCCACCTCTCCCCGCCCTGTCTTAGGCTACGATTATACCAGCTCTGTAACCGCCCCCCATGGCTGTGGGGGATGGAATATAGTTACTGTGGTGGTAAGTACAATGGTTAAGGGCCCATTATGGACAAATGAAGCTGTGCTCCTAAATCGCTGAAGATAGGCACTTCCTTAGTTACTGTCAGACTGCTCACTTTCTACAGCAATGCTTGTGACTAACTGTGGCATTTTATTATGGAATTTAATATATGTAACAGGGTATGTCATTTCTGCCAATCTTTCCCTGCCCTGTTATGTAAGACCTGCTAGCTGCAGGCTGTAAGGGGTTAATCTGAGGGCTTTTTGACCCCCTAATGCCCATCTTATGAGTGACAGAAGGTGGTGACTCATGGCCTGTGTAAGCCTATCTGGTATAGGTATAGACCAGGGGTGGGCAAATTATTTTTCAATGTAGCCATAGGTGTGGCGAATTAGAAGTGAAAATAGGCACACCATGTAAAAATGTAGGTATTATGTTGCGCATGCGAAAATTTTAAACAACACACACTGTTTGAACAAGTTTATAAATTCTCCGACCGCAACCCCACTCATCCTCTCACCCTCCTCATCCTCTTACCCCCTCTTCACCCTCCTCTCACGCCACCACCACTACCCTCCTCATCATCATCTCACCCCCTCATCATCTCATTTAACCCCCCATCATCATCTCCCCCCAGCACCCTTGATCTCCCCCCAGTCCCCCTCATCATCATGAACCCTTCTCCCCCCCCGTCCTATGCGTAGGGCGCATAGGAGGGTGCGTAACGCGTGGGGGAACTGTGGTGGCGGGAAGGGGTAACTCCGCAGCAGCAGTGGGGGGCAGGGTGGGTGCCTGTGTGTTCAGGCTTGGTGCAGCTGTGGGGGGGAGGGTGGTCTGGGCAGCATGGGAGGGGATGGTCAGGGCAGCGCGAGAGGGGAGGGTCAGGGCAGTGCAAGAGGGGAGGGTCAGGGCAGCCTGGGGGAAAGATCTGGGCAGCCGGAGAGGGCATCGGGGGGGGGGGATGAGGGTACCTGGGCATCCCGTGGGGTCTGCACCAGGGCATTCGGGGGGGGGGGGTATCCTAAGCCGGGTGGTGGGGGGCTTATGCAGGCTGTGGGGGTTTAAAGAGGCTGTGCTGGGGGCTGCTCCCGGGTCTATGGCTCATGGTGGAGCGGATCAGTGCAGCCAAAGTCACTTTCAACCCCCTGACAGTGGCTGGAGCTGGCTGGCTTCTCTCTCCCTGCACAGCTGAGAGAGAGCTTCCTCTCTGTGCTGCTTCTCCTGTCCCTGTGGCTGCCGGTGCAGTAAGGAGCAGGAGGGGGGGATGGAGAGAGAGCTTCCTCGCTGTGCTGCTTCTCGTGTCCCTGCGGCTGCCAGTGCAGTTAGGAACCGGACCCCATCCCGATGCTCTCTCCTGTGGGCCGGTCTCTGGCAGAGGATGGGTGGGCTGCGGGGTGAGGGGGGAACCCTGGTACCTGCAGGGAGAAAAAACAAAATCGGAGGGGGGGAGCGTGCGTGTCACGCATGTGCTGGAGCGGGCGGGGGTGGGGGAGGGAGGGGAGTGCGTCACACCGCTGGAGCGCGCTCCTTCCCTACCAAGGAGGGGAGGGAGGGTGTTGAGGGGGCCATACAGGGACTCCCGGTGGCTCTATTCGCCACAGTTTCACTGCCAATTTGCCACAAGTGTCGAATGGCAATGGTTGGCCACCCTGGGTATAGACCAAGAGCCCATCCCTTCTTGTTCCTCCTAGGAGGGAGTGGCAAATTTAGTTTAGTCCTAGTCTGGAGATGGAAGAGAGAGCAGTGGAGCTGTGAGTCTCACCCATGACAGCCACAGATGCCCTGTAAGACCCGGGGCCATCACCATCCAGAGGTCTGGGACCTCTCAAATTCTGCATCACTGTAAGGAAGATCTGCAGTGGATGTATGCCATACAATAAAGACCCTTGTTATCACACTCCTGTCTAAGTATCAGTCCGTGGGCAGGAGGGCAACATATGCAATAGTGGGGGCTGATTTCTGGACACCCTGGAACCCACTACGGCTGGAGGCGCTAACACCAATGAGAAGAACTATAGAAAGAACATAAGCCTGTCCTGATCTCCATACCATCGCAGATCCAACTCGGCTCTACTGATCCTAACTGGCATCCGCACCACACACAGGTAGCAGAAGGTGTGCATCTCCCACAGGGGGGGGTCGGGGGGAGTACAGTGCTACAGATATATAGCCCATATTTACCATAAGACACCTTCCGGCAGTGAAAGACACTTTACAGCCCATTCACAGGCAGAAATAAGTATAATTGGTATGTTATGGTAGGGGCAATGTGGCCAACATATTAAAGATTAAGCCCAGTCATTGCCCCTAACAGTCAAGATTGATGCCACGTTTCTGGCATAGTAACCCATCTGATTGTGGCCAAAATCGCAGACTTGAATGTTTCTAAATGCACTGTTGCAGTTTATTGTCCCACATGTACAATGTAAAATGCAAACATATTCGAATTACTCCTTTGTGTGCTGAGGGGTACTTTACCTGGCCAGCCAGCACACAAAGGAATTTGGGCCTGCTATGTAAATGTGGATGAGTGAAATGCTTAGGACATTGTATAAGTGAGGAGCGGTATTGACTAATGTCTGGGGAAGCAGAGCCATTATTTAGCCCAGACTGAGGCATCTACCTCCACAGGAGGTATCCTGCTGAAATTGCAACCTGAGGCCTGGGTCTTAGCCCCAACTAGACCAAGTGGTCAGTTTGAATTTCCACTCTCCTTAAGCCCAACTCTGTGGGCTGTCCTAAAGCACTGTCACCTCCCACGGCCCTGAATGGCCAATCACAAGCAAGCCCTCACTCTGTGATTGTCCGATGTAGCATCTGTACTGTGATTGGCCAGCACGTAGCATCTGTGCTCGGATAGGCACCCATCTTCCATGCTCTTCTATGGAGACGGGGAATGTATGTACAGTTATGAGCTGCCAATTCCAGCTCCACGGTTCATCCTGGCTTTGGGTAGTTGGTGTATCTCTGAGGTTTTTGCCGGAGACACCCAAATTGATGCTCGGTTGAGCAGATGATACTTTTGAAAGTGCTATTCTCTGAATAGAATCCTTGCAGTCTTGAGGACCCAGATCCATACAGAGAGGGGAAACTGACCTGAGTAAGCCTATTGAAGCACCTAACTAGCTAGGATGTGAGTCTCCCCCCTGGGAAGTTATTTTCTTGCAGTTTCCAGGTGCTAGTCTGGGGGGTGGGCTCACTCCTGTGGTACTGCCCAGTTACTGGGGTTTAGGAGTGGGGCACATCCCTGGTATAAAAGTTGTCCCTCTCCCAAATTGAGTCTGTTCTGGTTATCCCAGTGTAGCCTGCTCCTTAGGGAGTAGGCATGGTTCTACCTTGCCCCATCAGGGGGTAAGGAGGTTAAGACTAGCCCAGGGGCCTCAAGCTCCTGGATGACTACTCAAGGGAAATGGTCCTGCGAGCACAGCTCCTTTCATTGAAAGGTATGCAAGCTGCGAGGTGTCAGAGTTCTGAATTGAAGAAGGGTTCAGGGAATGCATCTTCTCTTGCATGAGAGGAATATGAAGTGTATGCTGGTTCACCAGTAAATCCAGTTGTACTTTTCCTGGCTTGTGACTGCAATTACTATGAGTGTTTCTGTGGGGAGAACCTCCTGCCCCTGGCAGAGCCCTGCAGGAAGGAGGCGCTGCACCATCCAGAAGAGAATGTCCTGTGTCCCACTCCCTACAACATCGCAGAGACTCAGCCTCCTTTGAACCAACAGGTGAACACCACAGCACCACTAATACCTATCTATCATCAAATCTCCCTTATAGGGGGGATAGGGGTGCTACTGTACACTAATTTAATTTAAATGTAATTAAAAACTCATATTAAAAGTTGACCTCAGAGTTAAGTGCCACAGGGTGATACAGAAATATGGGATATAAGGAAAGGGAAAAGGGGATAGAGTGGCATCCTGGAAATACAAAACAATATGTGCAAGTTCATTTCAGGGAGATTTAGGGTGAGTGTAGAGTTTTCTACATCTTCTATTGACATGTGTTGGAACAAGATAAAGATAAAAAATATTCATATTTTCAGCTAAAATTCAAGGAGTCTGGTTGACAAAGGGGGGAAATGGCCAGTTTGTGCCTGTATGCATATTTCAGGGGAGATTAAAAACCAATACTGTTTAATCTGCTACGGTTAAAGCGAGAAAAGGAAACAATATAAAGCCATATTTAGAAGAGAATAAAAGATACTGCAGAGATTCATTGTGTGGTTCACACTGTCAAACCAGCCCTGAAAATTGTTTTCAAGAACAAGCTGGCTAAACGTATTGTTCTGATGGTTATTTTTGCACCCCAAAACAAAGCTTACTGAAACAGCAGCTTTGCTTATGTGCTGATAGTCCTAACAAATGGTTTCATTGAAAATTCTACAGGTCAAATAAATTAGCACTACACCCTGTAGTGTCCTAATCCCAAGAAGTTTTTTTGAAGCAGCACAAGCAATGGTTTTATAAAACTGACATGTGATAACAGAGAAAATCACTGAAGCAAAGCTGACATCATACAGTATAATTATTTTATGTGGTAAGTGCGCTCTGGCACCGGATCCATATGGCACATATGATTACAATCATCAGAATTGATCCAAGACACAGGTATAGGGGTTTGAATAATCTTGAAGCAACTTCCAAGTGGTAAGGAATCTTTAAAGGGGCCAATATTTCCCAAAGGAACAGAGTAAGTGGGTTAAAACCCACTTCTCAGAACCTCATTGGGATAGTCCATGGATCTCTATTAAACTACAAGAATTATATAGTATTGAATGAAGATTTACTCACATCTCTGGAGTGTCCCCATCCTGTGTTCTTTGTGAAGTGTGCTGATACTAATAGAGAGTGAAGATAAGCATCCAAGAGAATATAGCGCACAGCCAGGAGAGTGTGGTATGAAAATAAATCTTTACTGGTCCATTAAAAACGGAGGTAAAAAAACCTCCTACATGTTTCGCGCGTATGGCACTTTATCAAGACAAAAAAAAACAAATAAAGTAGCGCTAATCCTCAAGAATAAATTGATAAACCAAATAAATAAACTATATATATATAAAATCCCGGATATTTGTTGAATAAGCACACAAGGGGTTAATACCAGAAGCATGCACAGTATCACATTACAGAGCAGGACATACAAGACACAAACAACACATAACATAAATAACCAGTCCCAAATGTTCCTTCCAAAAAAGATGAAATAATAAAGTCCAATTCCTGCAGTGGGGATAAGATGCTGCTCTCATAAGGATCAACCAAATCCTAAAGGTACCAAGGAAGAAAAAAAAGCTGTGTGTGCTGTGCACGCGCATAGTAAGTGAAACTTCTTTGACTTTTGTCACAGAAATTGACTTATAACGCGCGTGCTCGGCACACATGTGTCAGTCAGTGTATGTGTCAGTCAGTGAGTATGTATGTGTGTCAGTCAGAGAGTATGTATGTATGTGTGTTTGTTTGTGTGTGTGTCAGTCAGTGTGTGTATGTGTGTCAGTCAGTGTGTGCATGTGTGTCAGTCAGTGTGTGCATGTGTGTCAGTCAGTGTGTGCATGTGTGTCAGTCAGTGTGTGCATGTGTGTCAGTTAGTGTGTGCATGTGTGTCAGTCAGTGTGTGCATGTGTGTCAGTCAGTGTGTGTGCGTGTGTCAGTCAGCGTGTGTGCGTGTGTGTCAGTCAGCGTGTGTGCCAGTCAGCGTGTGTGCGTGTGTGTCAGTCAGCGTGTGTGCGTGTGTGTCAGTCAGCGTGTGTGCCAGTCAGCGTGTGTGCCAGTCAGCGTGTGCGCGTGTGTCAGTCAGCGTGTGTGCGTGTGTGTGTCAGTCAGCGTGTGTGCGTGTGTGTGTCAGTCAGCGTGTGTGCGTGTGTCAGACAGTATGTGAGTGTGAGTCAGACAGTGTGTGTGCGTGTGTGTGTCAGTCAGCGTGTGTGCGTGTGTGTCAGTCAGCGTGTGTGCGTGTGTGTCAGTCAGCGTGTGTGCGTGTGTGTGTCAGTCAGCGTGTGTGCGTGTGTCAGACAGTATGTGAGTGTGAGTCAGACAGTGTGTGTGCGTGTGTGTGTCAGTCAGCGTGTGTGCGTGTGTGTCAGTCAGCGTGTGTGCGTGTGTGTCAGTCAGCATGTGTGCGTGTGTGTCAGTCAGCGTGTGTGCGTGTGTGTGTCAGTCAGCGTGTGTACGTGTGTGTGTCAGTCAGCGTGTGTGCGTGTGTCAGACAGTATGTGAGTGTGAGTCAGTCAGCGTGTGTGCGTGTGTGTCAGTCAGCGTGTGTGCCAGTCAGCGTGTGTGTGCGTGTGTCAGTCAGCGTGTGTGTGTGTGTCAGACAGTATGTGTGTGTGAGTCAGACAGTGTGTGCGTGTGTCAGTCAGCGTGTGTGCGTGTGTGTCAGTCAGCGTGTGTGCGTGTGTCAGACAGTATGTGAGTGTGAGTCAGTCAGCATGTGTGCGTGTGTGTCAGTCAGTGTGTGTGCCAGTCAGCGTGTGTGTGCGTGTGTCAGTCAGCATGTGTGCATGTGTCAGACAGTATGTGAGTGTGAGTCAGACAGTGTGTGCGTGTGTGCCAGTCAGCGTGTGTGCGTGTGCCAGTCAGCGTGTGTGCGTGTGCCAGTCAGCGTGTGTGCGTGTGTCAGACAGTATGTGAGTGTGAGCCAGACAGTGTGTGAGTGTGAGTCAGTCAGTGTGAGTGTGAGTCAGTCAGTGTGAGTGTGAGTCAGTCAGTGTGTGAGTGTGAGTCAGTCAGTGTGTGAGTCAGTCAGTGTGTGAGTGTGAGTCAGTCAGTGTGTGAGTGTGAGTCAGTCAGTGTGTGAGTGTGAGTCAGTGTGAGAGTGTGAGTCAGTAAGTGTGAGTCTGTGTGTGTGTGTCAAGTCAGTGTGAGTGTGAGTCAGTCAGTGTGAGTCTGTGTCAGTCAGTGTATGTCTCTCTCTCTGTGTTGTGTGAATGTCTCTCTGTGCTGTGCTCCCCCACACTCCTCCCCTCCTCCCACTACCCCCGGCGGAGCTGCGGACACAGCTGTGTGTCCTGCTGCAGCCAGCCCCCCTGGCAACACGGTGGTCCCACTACCCCCCTCCTCCCGACTCCCACTACCCCTGGCGGAGCTGCGGACATGGCTGTGTGTCCTGCTGCAGCCAGCCCCCCCGGCGACACGGTGGTCCCGTTACCCCCCTCCTCCCACTACCCCTGGCGGAGCAGGAAAGGGGGGGAGGAGAGGGGTGTCCCGGTCGGGCGGTCTCTGCTGTCCCGGTCGTGCGGTCTCTGCTGTCCCAGCCGCACCGGCAGCTGCGGGTCGCTGTTTGTGGGTGACGGGGTAAGTGCGGCATGGCAGCGTGCGTGTGGGGGGGGGAACAGCGCCATCACAACTGCGCAAACGCGGCATGGCAGCGGGCAGCGGACGGGGAACGGCAGCCGTTAGGAGCGGCGTCAGCGGCTATCGCCGCCGCCGCATATGTCAGCAGCCATGTGGGGGGAACAGCGGCTGTTAGGAGCGGCGCCGGCGGCTATCGCCGCCGCCGCATGTGACAGAGGGAGTGTGGGGGGAGCGGCGGCCATTACATGACGTCACTTCCGTTTCATATTTCATCTCCATCCATCCAGTTTTGCTCCATCAGAACTAGGTGCCACTAAAGAAGTTTCACTTCAAAAAAGAGAGAGCGCAACCCTATAGCGCAATATGAAATTTTATCGGGGAAGGAAAGAAAATAAACAGAGAGATCAAGCGCACATACGGGAAATCAAATTAAAGCAATCATTAGTGCATTAAATCACCGCCAACGAGGTAGGAGGACTGTCCCAGGACTGCATCAAAGCTCCTCCTGCTCCAAATCCTCCGTCGCAGGGTAGGCAGTGTCCCGATGTAGATGGATCACTTCACTGCTACCAGCCAGAAGATAACACGCGTCACGATCCGGCCACGATCGTGTCGCAAGGTGACGACGCAGTGCCGGGTGTCACGTGCTTACTAACTTTATTGCACTTGATAAAGTGCAATACGCACGAAACATGTAGGAGGTTTTTTCACCTCCGGTTTTAATGGACCAATAAAAATTTATTTTCATACCAATTTTTGACCCACTCTCCTGGCTGTGCGCTATATTCTCTTGGATGCTTATCATACAGTATAAGCAAATGAATAGAAACAAAAAAAGTGACAATGTTTCCTTGGATTGCATAGTTTATGAATGTGTTCAACTTTGAATATTATCCTTCAGTCGCCTTACTATTTGGATACCCAAGCATGGATGGTTAAAAAAAAAAAGTAATGTTGTATTGAGGATGATATGTTTATAATCTGTGGTGACATTACCCCTCCCCCCTAACCCCCCCCTTTACCCTTACCCCCCCCCCCCAGTTTATATGTTTGTGTGTCCCTTAGGCCTCGGCCATGTTAGTTGCTTGCTGGCGGAAGCGCGCTGAGCCCCTACAGCCGCAATTAGAGCGGCTTTAGTAGGGGCTCACCTGCGCTTCCGCGCGCTTGCGGAAGCACAGGTCTTAGGGGAATTTAAAATTCCCCCGCTTGCCAGTGAGACAGGCCGGTCACGTGAGCGGTTCGCCCAATGAGGGCGAACCAGCTCCGTGACGTCACTGGCCCGCCCCCGGCCAGTGACGCGCCCGCCCTCGGCCCGCCCCCTGCAGGCCCGCTGACGGCGCGTGCGGTAAGCAACCGCAAGGCCAGGGAAAGCACCCGCTTTCCCTGAGCCTCAGCGCGCCTCAGCGAGCAAGCAGGGAGCATGGACTCAGCCTTAGTCCATGTTTTATGCTTCTTGTTATTAAAATGTATCCCTCTTTTATAATTTGCTAGTTCCAAATATACAGTTCCAAATGTATTATCAATCTGTGTTAAGAGCTAACTATAGGTGACAATGTATCTGTTAACATGGATATTTTTGTGAAAATACAAATAAAGAGATTTAAAAAAATAAAATAAAGTACAGTAGTGGCCGTGCAGATGCATATCATGACTACATTGTAGTCATTTAAATCCTATGACCCATACTGTATGTTCTTTTAAAACTTTTCTTTCTATTTTCTTCAGCACAATCTGGTGTATGATATTTTTTTGCATATAACTAAACGTTACTAACTACAGTCATACTTTTGGTAGGTGAAGTGTTGGTGACTGATGCCTTTTAAAAAGTCAGACAAATTATTAGTAAACCATTTCTGAAAGCCTGAACATTTTCTTTTCGTTTGCCATTACTGTATGACTTTGCATGCTGTAGGGGGATGCTAATCAATCTTGCTTTGTTCATCCCAAAGATAAAGTAACCTAAGAAAATCAAGCTGCCATCTGCCATAACGGCTTAGTGTGCCTACTGCGTGGTTTACTTACACCCCCCTAACAAACTGAGACGACACAGTTTTCTGGAAGTAAAAATGGTCACAGCTTTATTGTTTTAACAATACCTGAAAATAACTGTCAGCCATAATCTTAGTCCTTTGTCATCCCTATTCTCGGTATCTTCCGGCGGGGGGAGCCCTCCTCCACCCGCCCTAATCTACCCTCCACCAGGAGAGACACTCTCCGCCGCGAGAGACACTCTCCACGGCCCCCATCTACCGTTCACTGGGAGAGACACTCTCCGCCG
The DNA here is from genome assembly GCF_040206685.1 of Ascaphus truei. Classification (NCBI taxonomy): domain Eukaryota; kingdom Metazoa; phylum Chordata; class Amphibia; order Anura; family Ascaphidae; genus Ascaphus; species Ascaphus truei. Next base: position 367,464,487 of record NC_134485.1, read on the forward strand.
CGAGAGACACTCTCCACGGCCCCTAGGTCCCCCTTATCAGAGCCGCCTGGGCCTACCCGCATAGGATAGAGCCCAGCTGCCTAAGATTGGTGCCAGGGGTACAGCGCCTGACCGCCTGCGTCGGCGCCTCCATCCCGCACAATCTTTTTAGGGGGACCGTTACCTGGCGGCCCATCCGCATCGGATGGAGCCCCATTTCGGGTATTCACGGTGTCCCTACGATGACTGGCCTGACAGTTCTGCCAAAGCTGTAACGATGGATCTGCTAACAGATTCATAAGATATGGTTAGACATAGCACAACATTACATTCTCAATGGGATGGGTGGGTGGGAAAACAGAATCAGTGATCAGTTGCTGCAAGCGCTGGGCTTAAATAGCCTGCCCCATTAGCCCCTCCCCTTATTTATTCACGTGCGAATCCACCAAACCTCGTGGTGGGGGGAAGGAAAGGAAGGCACGTTAAGTACCCCCTGGAGGCATGGAGCCATTATGGACGCGACGGCCTCATTTTGGGACCTCTGCTTCTCTTAACGGCTTAGTGTGCCTACTGCGTGGTTTACTTACACCTCCCCTAACAAACTGAGACGACACAGTTTTGTGGAAGTAAAAATGGACACAGCTTTATTGTTTTAACAATAGCTGAAAATAACTGTCAGCCATAATCTTAGTCCTTTGTCATCCCTATTCTCTGTATCTTCCGGCGGGGGGAGCCCTCCTCCACCCGCCATAATCTACCGTCCACCAGGAGAGACACTCTCCGCCGCGAGAGACACTCTCCACGGCCCCCGTCTACCGTTCCCTGGGAGAGACACTCTCCGCCGCGAGAGACACTCTCCACGGCCCTAGGTCCCCCTTATCAGAGCCGCCTGGGCCTACCCGCATAGGGTAGAGCCTAGCTGCCTAAGATTGGTGCCAGGGGTACAGCGCCTGACCGCCTGCTTCGGCACCTCCAGCCCGCACAATCTTTTCAGGGGGACCACTACCTGGCGGCCCATCCGCAACGGATGGAGCCCCATTTCGGGTATTCACGGTGTCCCTACGATGACTGGCCTGACAGTTCCGCCACCCGGAGGACCCAATAAGGCCACTTACTGGGGACTAATCCCACACCCCAAGCTGTGACCATAAACCCTGACTGCTTATCGCTTGAAAAGGCCTATGCATGTTATTAATAAAATATCGAGGGGTCCCCGCTGTGAAGACAGAAAACATGTTAGAAGATTATTTAATTACTCAACACAAGACATATCACACCGCTCACTCTTGAATATAAAACAATTTCAAAGAATATAATTTTCAATTGTCTATTCATAACACAAATGAATGCTACCAATGTACAGAAGTTAATCGTATTAACAATTGAATGAACACGTGACACAGTCACAAGAACATTCACAGAAGTACATTTTTGGTGCACATCATAATAATAATTTTAAATTTTTTGTGAATGGATATAGTGAAAAACCAAGGTGAAAAAATAAAAAATAAAATATTGTTAAAACACGTAGAGCTGATGTTACTGATCCCAGGCCAACAACACTAATGAAAAGTGACTTTACAAGAAATGCCAGGTGCTGAGACCTTAATGTGCTAATCACTGTTTGAACCTCCTGCTAGATGTACATAAGTATAGAGGAGTGGGCTGCTTCTCTGTGTCTGTGTCAGAGGGGGCGGGGCTTTCCTTCCCTGCACACAGACACCCCCTCCTACTCCTGTATTACCCATCCCAGTTTTCAGCAGCATGGCGGGGGACAGGAGCAGGCTTACAGTAGTACTTCTCCCCCCCCCCCCAGGTGCGGGCTTGGGGGATCGGTGCCGGGCTGGGGTGAGGGGCTGCTGGCTGGGTTGCGGGTGTGCTGGCGGAGGGGATCGGTGCTGGGGTGTGGGGCTGCTGGCAGGGGGGATCGGTGCGGGGCTGCTGGTGGGGGAGATCAGTGCCGGACAGGGGTGCGGGGCTGATAGCGTGGGGGATCGGTGCCAAGCTGGGGGGATCAGTGCCGGGCTGGGGTGCGGGGATTGGGGGGGGGGGGGGAATCGGTGCTGAAGAAGTGAGGCTGCTGGAGGAAGTGCAAGGGGAATGCTGGAAGTACGGTGGCTGCCGGCGCCTCACTTCACCTCTTCACCTCCATCCTCCCATCTCCCCCTCTCCTCCCGATCTGGCGCGTGGCGGCCAATTTTTTTAAATTAGCGCAACCCCGGTTATAGCGCTGTCGGATCGGGTGGCCCCCGAGGACCGCGCTATAACGGGTCTGAGATGTATTTGTATTTACATTGTATACCGTGTAATAAAGGTTTTTTTTTTTTTCATTTAATTGATTACATTAGGCAGGGAGGGCCCCGAGAAATTTCATTGATGAAAAGGGGGGCTCGGCATAAAAAGTTTGCTCACCCCTGACCTGCGTCACTTCATCAAGAGTAGCACAGAAACATACTTTATTTCCTTATATACTGATCCATAGAAAAGCGTTTAACGTGACTTGCAACTCTTATTGATGGTGTGCCCAAAATGACCCTTTCACATATAAATTCCTACAGTTTTGTTACTATATAAAAACACACACACACACACATATATATATATATATATATATATATATATATATATATATATATATATATATATATACTGTGTGTGTATATATATTACATTAATGCTTTTTATATAGTAACAAAACTGTAGGAATATATATATATATATATATAAGAGAAGACCTATAGAAAATAATGTAAAGATATTTTAAAGTGCATTTAAATATAGTCAGGAACCAAAAATGGTTCCAGTTGAAATTTGTGATTTAAAAAATCTGGAAATTGAGTAGAAAAAGTTAAAATCCAAAATGATTATCTTTTTAGTAAATAAATTCAATCTACTGTATAACCACCTCTTCGTTAAATAGAGATATGGTCAATCCCCATACATTTAGCTCTTTGTGCACAGCAATCATGGACCTCCTTAAAATGTTTTGTCAATTGATATAAAATATCACCTTTATTAACGGCTCTAAAATATTTCAATATTCTAAGTTTCAATGTTCTAATAATAAGACCTGCGTACTGGACACCAGTTACATTGCAGTAAATATACAACATAAGTTGAATTACATAAAATTCTATGCTTCATATTAAAACTTTTGCGATTAAGAAAACTTGAAAAACTTGTCTATTTATTGTGTCCCCTGCCAACCTTACATTTACAGTATGGATGAAATCCCACACATAATGTATCTTTTCTAACCATTTACCAGGTCTACTTTGACATACAGGCAGTCCTCGGTTATCCGACACAATGCGTTACTCAAAATGGCGTTGGATAGCGAAACGTTGTAAAGCGAAACACTTTTTCCCATAGGAACACTGTTTAAATGAAAGGTTCCGTTCCCGTAGGCATTTTTAACACTAAAATACACCAAATATTTTATGCAGGCAATAAGATATGCAGTACATACATAAATTATATAGTGTATATACTGTATTATATATAATATAACATAATAAATAATATATTATATAGTATAATATAATATTATATAGTATAATATTATACTGTATATATACGCTCTTACGACGCTTTGCAACGTTGTTTATGTGAATGTGTATATATATATACACATACACAATGTTGCAAAGCGTCGTAAGAGCGTTGGATAAGCCGTTTTGGCGTTGTAAAAATGAACATAGGTATGCATTGCAAAGCGTTGGATAAGCCATTCGTTGTAAAGCGAAGCGTTGTAAAACGAGGACTGCCTGTATTCTTCTAACTGCAAATTCCCTTAGGGCCAATCAATTTTGGAGTATAGAAGATTTTCTAGATGTGATTTTTGGTTTAATGCCCAAAGTTACCCTAAAATAAGGATCAGTCATAAGTATTTTCCAATTATTGAGAATGATCGGTGATTAATTGTATTATTTTTCCTTTCTTTCTTTTTTTCTTTCCCCCAGATATTAGTTTTTCCTCTAGATATACAGAATGATCAACTTTATTTAAAGCTGCAGTTCAAGCAATATCCTATATGTGAGTTTTATTTATCAGTTCTGTACTATGAGAAAATACTGGTATTGTATACTTGTTTTTTAAAACTATTTTAAAAACATTTTTTAATGTATTCTAATGTACAGTAGCAAGCATTTTTGTTTCTATAGAAACCATTTACAAAGTCACATCCCTTTCCTATTCTGAGACAGGCTCTGGCTCTTGAGCTCGCCCTCTCTCTAGCAGTGCACCAATTGTATCTAGTGCCTGCCTGGTCACATGATCTTCCACACAGGTCTTTGCATTGTGGGTACTGTTTACCAGCAATAACAGCAAATTAAATAATCAGAGCAAAGCGATCGATTACAGGAGAACGAATCGATCGGCAATTTAGCTAATCACTTGGCAGTGTGCAGATTGTATTGATGCACATATTTAATGGCAACATTTTTATTTTTAATTGGCAGCTTGAACTGCAGCTTTAAAGCAATTTTCTGCATTTTAGGAGCATAAACCCTTCTAATAAAATGGCTACAAATATATGACTATACTGTACAAATACAATTGTATATTTATTCCTAAAAACATATAAACAAGCCAAAAGGACATAATGCACTTCTCCCTTTAACCATTCTATTTTTATCCCTCATCTTGTGTTTTCTTTTCACATCTCACCTGCACAGGAGAGAGGAAAAGTCATTAAAAACTAACAGCTGCATAAAAGCAACACTGCTTTAATATTAAATGTAATAATCAATTCTGTCCTTTTTTTTGAGGACAGTATTTAAGTTTCTTATTTCAACTCTGATGTTTATTTAACAAGCTCAATACCACAAACGTTCAGATATTTAGGATTGCAATTATGTTGCAAAGTGAAACGTGTACTCTGGAGACTGATTGTTTATCCAGTCTCCCATTTCTATTGCACTAATGTGTTGCTGAATGTTGCTTTCATGAAGATGTAATCCATGTTTTCTTCAAATTGAATGATAAAAGCATCTGATGTAGGCACATTCCCTGTGTGTTAATGCAGCAATTGCCTGGTGCCCCAGAAACCTATATAAGTTAAACTACGACAATATTAGAATCTTATACCCTAAGTATGTCCTGATCTTTAAAAAAAAAGAAGAAAAAATATTGTGTTAAAAATCCTGATGCTCTTAATCTCTAATTTCATGGTAACCTTTAGACTGCACTGGGCTCTGGGGAGAGCTCCATTTTAACCACTCGGTCACCTAGTGTTAGATCTCTACAGATCAGGTCATCTGTTACAACTATGGGTACACATCTAAATTTACATGTAACCTCTACATAATGCCTTTTCTGTAGATCTTAAAACATTTAACTGCTGAGCAAGAGACATATACAATGGTGACTTATAAGGCAGTCTTGTCCTTCTTAACAGCATATGACAAGCAGAAACAGTTGGTCTAAAAGCTATTTACAATAGCCTCCCATGAAAATAGCAAGGCCACCGTATTCTGTTTAACCTTATCAATTCCAGAGCTAACAGAAGACAGTTTTAACCTTACAGACCTCCTTTTGTTCTAAAAGAACAAATCAATTGACCAATCCCATTTATTCTTCTGCAAACCACTCAGGAGAGGAAAAACTCCAAGGGAGAAACCTCCAAGAGACCATGTGCCTACAGAAACCTATCTGTCTTACTGTAGGTATCTCGTTTGATAATCAGAGATGAACATATGGGTGGTTGATGAGCACCAAGACTATTGGTATTTCTCACTCTCTTTGTGGGAGGCATATACATAATGGTCGAGCTAGAAGCAGAAACATCTTTCTTTGGCAAAAATAGAGCTGATTATACTTTTAGCCATCTAGATTAATTCATACACACAGAGTACTAAACCTGCGGTTATCCTAATTCCGTAAAGAATTTAATTCCCAATACACCTAGCCAATTTTCAAGGCCAAATGTAAAATCAAACTCTTTTGTTTCCTCTCTCATTCTAGATTAAATTTCTGCTAGAGTATCCATATCATGATGTATACTTTTTGATTGGGTGTCAATATAAGAACAGCATTCTTTACCCACTAATTTACAAACCCCTCCTTGTGCTGCCATCAGATAACCCAATGCCATACAATTTTGCAAAACTACTGTTCTTATCTATTGCTGAGCCTTAAAAATAGCGTCTTTTAGTATCGTGAAAAACGGCATCTATATTGACTACTGAAAAATATCCTTTTGCATATAAATCATACATTCCTAAAAGGGTATTAGACCTCCCGCTACTCTCTTAACTGAGCTATTTTTAATAATGAATGCCTTTCAATTTCGTATTCTTTGCATAGGTATGATGAACATTATTTAAATTCTATTTCTCAGCATAAGTGGGGGTTGGTGTGGGTTAATATTTCCTAGGAGCGACTGCCCATCACATACATCTTACATACTACATTTACTCAGAATGGTTGACTTGTGATCCTTTCCTTGTGGTTGACACACGCCCTTGGGGGACCTCCCCACCTGCCTCATATCCAATCTTCTCAGCCCCCTCTTATCCTTTAGAGACAGTCTTTTTAAAGAACAGTTAACCATATCATAGTCCTGCAGGACCAAAAAAATAGTCCCATAGTGCATAACTTGATTCCTTTCTGGCCATTGTATTGGCCCAGTTGATTTCTTTTTTTTGGTCTCTTCTTCTGGGGGACTGCTGACATCTTCATCACCAAAAAGAGACATACTGCTGCGGCCAAGTTTATTCGAGCATTTGCCCGTTCTTGGCCGCAGCAGTATCCTGGCGCGCGCCGGAGGGTGACGGGCGCGCGCCGAAGCAGCGGAAGAGCGCCCTCCGATCGGGGCGCTCTCCCTACCGCTGCCGGGTCCGCCGGGTCCCCCGGAACCCCCTGCCGCCGTCCCGTGATCGCGGGACACCAGGGCTCCCTCGGGGAGCCCTGGACGCGCGTGCAGGGGGCGCAGGCTCCCGATGACGCGTGACCGCGCGTCGGTGACGCGCGGCACGCCGAGGGGCGGCCACTAGCAAGCCGGGAAATCTCCCGGCTTGCGGAACCGGCCACACTTTAATAAAGTGTGTCGGTAGTGTAGCATCGGTGGGGGGGGTGGGGGGGGTTGCAACGCACTTCTGGACCAAAGTTTTGCTGTTCATAACACAGAGAGTAATGAGTAGGACAGACACACATACAAAAACATCCACTAGCTTCGCTCCCAGCGAAATAATCTAACCACCAAGTCCCAACAAATCCCAACCCTCATCTCTACCTTCAAACACTGGAACCACTTTCCCAAATAACATAACCTGGTCTAGTTGTAGGATAATAATTTATCTATCCTTTTATCACAGAGTCAATAATTTCCCTAGGGTAAACTTGTATTTCTACTCCCTTCATAACCAATTTCTTATATATATATATAGTTCTACAAATATCTTATAGCATCTTGTCTTTTTCCAAGGGGTTAAATATAACTCTCGTGTTCCTGGGGTGCAATTTATTCGGTATGTATAGTACATTGGGATATATTGCACTAAGATGTGGGCTTTGTTTACCAGGATTCCATTATATAACAAAATATTCTTGTTACTATCCTATCGTCTTCATGTGGACACCACTTACAGTATATAAACCTAATAGAATAAACATTGTAATTAAATTAATTAAATTAAAATAATAAAACCTGTAATAAGAAAGGTTATTAAAAAGTTCAAAGTTCATATGTTGAGGTCCGAATTTTCTTCCTATGAACTTTTCTCCTTTTTTTGGTTAGTGCCGAGTTTTCTTATGAACCAAAAACACCAACTGAGAATGGCTGTGTCTTTAGGCCTTCCCTCCTGTGTTGAGGTTTAATTTGAAGCGACTGTGGGTGCACTTGTGTAACATGGATCCAGGAAAAATACTCTGACTGGGTAGAATCTGGAATAGGGCTCTCCACTTTAGATGAAAAGCGCTTTTGTGTCACCTTTATCTTCATCTAATTGGAAGGACTGCACCTGGACATGAAACACTCAGACAATTGCATTAGTTTCACACAATAGACGCTGATTAAAATCGTCTGTTTAGAACATAACCATACAACATTAAATCTACAAGGTACCTAGGGTGACCATTGGTCTTCCCATGAGAGAAAATTATATCTGATTGTCACATTAGGCTAGGCCAAATACACCTTTATATTTAAGGGATCAATCACAAGGCTAAACAGGCAGAAAAATAAACGGTGGTTTATTCGGATAAGACCTTGAAAACTCACAAACACAAGAAACAGAGAATATACTTTGGGGGACCTTATAGTTATTAGGAAAATAACTTGGGGAGATTTGGGCTCGAAATCCAGGAGTCTGGGGGGCACAGGGAGGCCCTGGTGTAATTCACACTGCGTTCCGTCAAATCATGCCTGCTTGCTGGGGAAAATTAAGTGACTAACAGCACTTTGGCCCCACAACTCCTGCAACCAAAATAATTATATTTCCACCCAAATATCCTCCTAAAACTGACACACAAGAAATTTCACAGTTCCGCTAAGGGAATATGACATAGAAAATAACAGGGTCAGTTCACTTTCAGGCACTCCATATCTGAGCTGGGGCATTGGAATGCTTCTTCACATGTAATTCACCAACCTGGGTTTAAATCACAGGACAAACACAATGCATTGCAGGTTTAGAACACATAAAACCAACATGTAGACACAAGAGCTTGCACTCCACCATTTGCACCTATCATGTGAGGTTCTAAAACCTTCTCTTCTCTAAGACATCAGCTAAGAATACCTTGCTGGCAGGCAAGACAGGCCAAACTATCACCTCCCTTTCCCCTCATGTGCCAGGAGACTCTGTTCTGCAGCTATTTCTCATAAGGGGCCACCCATACAAGGCAATCCACTTATAAGTTTGCACAGACAGCTGCAGGCCCATGAGGCAAAGGGAATACACAGAGAATGCATTAACTAGCCCACTGGGCTTACACAGTTAACCCTACATACACAGTGCCTAGTTTATACCCATATGGGGGTATAAAAAGGAAAAATTACAGGCAACATAGTAAGGTACAATATTATACCCAAGAGCCAAGAGCTGACACTCTCAGCCCTTGCCATATGGTTTCAGGGGCAGCCTGCATTAATAACAGCAATAACACCCTCCTTTTGTTCACTTGTATTACATGTGAACAATATCACATAAAGGATAACAGCATTTAAAGCATAACCTTAATGGAATTGCTTGATGTACAGCAAAACTAACCTAAAACCTTTGGGTATAACATTTTCATTAGAAATCTCAAAAGAACCCTACTGAATATAAATATAATCTGCTATAGTCTTCTGACAGAAACTTTTAGAACACAAAATAGCATCTGATTTGCTGAAAGAACAACCTGTAGCATAAAAACTTATAGACACAGATTTATAGGTGGGACACATTTGAGAGAAAAAGATGGTTAAAAATGATAAAATATTAAATATTTGATCAACTTTGCAGAAAAATAATTCCATAGAGAACCCTCTAGTATACGAGAGGGAGTGGCTCAGTGAGCAACGACACCGACTGGCACTGAGAGCTTGAAACATGGGAGCCTGGCCAAACTCCCGGCGTCGGCTCCCCGCGACCCCGGGCAAGTCACTCCATCTCCCCGTGCCTCAGGCACCAAAAACGTAGACCGCAAGCTCCACGGGGCAGGGACCTGTGCCTGCAAAAATGTCTCTGCAAAGCGCTGTGTACAACTAGCAGCACTATAGAAGAACATGCTATTATTATTATTATTAGTATACTGGCAGACCTGGTCAGGGGCCGTTTTCCTTGTACGTGCTTTACTGCTATTTCGGGGTCTGCCCACTTATACATGGCTCAGCACTAGAGTTTTTTTTTGTGCTGATTACATTGGACTAGTGGTTACTTTATCCACCTGTTCACATTGCAATACACTAGTGATTCTATGCAGTTCATCAGTGATCCAGAACATTATATTGTGTTCATACTATAGGATCTGAGCATTTAATATTTGTTTTAATCCCCATTATTTTACACGGATATTAAAGATTTAAGTTTTAACCACTTCGTTACCCACCCACCCACCAGGTGTTTAGAGTGCTCATTCTGGGTTACTGTCCTCTGTTTATTGGAACTCTATATTAATCAATTTACACCTTTTTCCATCTCAAGCCATATAACAAGCTCAAATAACTCTCTGGGCTTCCTGCCAAAACCTTGTAACAGAAAAAATGGTTAATTACTGGTTACTGCAATACAATTTGGGACAGCTTGAAATATGCAGCTCTTCACACAGCCCGACAATGTTTCTGGTATTCAAAAATTAAAACTGGATCTTTGTTAAACAGAAAATTGTAGGCTTTAACATATACTTTTAGATAGTTTAGTTACTGGTTATACACAAAAAGAGCACAGAGCGCAGATACAAAACAAACAGAATTTTACGCTTCTTTCACACATTCAACCAGTTTTTACAAAAATAACAGACACATATTTTCTCACCTATTTTAATAAATAGGAAAACAAAACAGTTTGATCCTGCAGACTAAATTAATAAAGATATCCTTTTTTTTCTTCATATCATAATTAACTTTTTTTTTTTTAACAAATTTTTAAAATGCTGAGCTTCTAATTAGCTTTGTGTCTAGAATATATTTCACCTGTTATACTATATAACTTATTCACCTGATTTTATCTGTGGAAATTTAGAGGAAAAGAATTATAATTCTGGTTAAGGAAATAAATCGCCTGGCCAGTACGATAAACATCCTTATTATTCCAGTGACTGGACTGTTTACAAAAATAATTCATCCTTTCTTTATTCTTTTTTCTCCACAGATACCCAAAACTTTCCCCTGCCCAGTGTAAATTAGTTTATATTATAGTGGTGGTGTACACCTTTTAAAAATTAAATTTCAACATGAGCAATTAATTATATTCTTATTTTAGAATCATTTGCAAGTCCTGAATAGTCATTTTGTATACATACAATACACCGGTATTCTTATTATTCAATGCAAATAACACTTTCATATAGATAGAATTCACCCAGATTCTTACATGCACACACACAGGGATTACTCAATCAATCAACCTTTTTTTACCATATCCATACTTAAAAATAAAACATTCTGAGGGAAAAAGAAACCTATACCTGTTATACTCTTGTTTTCCACTTTTCAATTCAGACGGGAAAATATTATTAATTTAAACTTAATATATACTCATACTCAGTTAATGTTGCACAAATAATTTGAGTTTGCATGTTTCGTTTTTCCTAAGAGCCATGCTGCCATTCACGATTTTGGTACATTCCTATGCCTGTGTAAAAATAGCTGGAGGAAAAAAGGTGGGGGCTACTTGCAGCTGCTTATTACAATACATACAGGCGTGAGAGAGACAGCTGATTTTGCCACTGACAGTGAGGGAGGGGGTTGTGCGAGGGCTGACAGGTTAGGGTAAGTTCATTAGATGACAAAATGTTAGTGCCCATAATGAGTTTATACAGGAAAGAAATCTTAACACTTTACGCGCACGTATTAATAAACAATTATTAACTTAACTTTAAACAATACTTACCTTCACTTAACTTTAAACAATTCCTTAACTTAACATTAAACAATCCTTATGTTAACTTGACTTTAAACAATTTTAACTTAACTTAACTTAAATTGCCATGCTATTTGAAATCATATACTGTCCGTTTTACTTATCAGGGACTTACACTTGATTAAACAATAGGGACTCACCCTTTGTTACATAAATCGGGGACTTACCCTTGATTACAGGGACTTACCCACGATTAAACAATAAGGACTCTCACCTTATGTTCTTTTGCCCTTATAAATTTAGGTTGCTTAGTTTCGCAGAGGAAAAGGTGAGAGACAAATAAAAAGAATCTTTACTCACCCTTTTTCCTGTGCGAAATTCCACTTCTGTCACCAAAACTGTTAGATCTCTACAGATCAGGTCATCTGTTACAACTATGGGTACACATCTAAATTTACATGTAACCTCTACATAATGCCTTTTCTGTAGATCTTAAAACATTTAACTGCTGAGCAAGAGACATATACAATGGTGACTTACAAGGCAGTCTTGTCCTTCTTAACAGCATATGACAAGCAGAAACAGTTGGTCTAAAAGCTATTTACAATAGCCTCCCGTGAAAATAGCAAGGCCAGCGTATTCTGTTTAACCTTATCAATTCCAGAGCTGACAGAAGACAGTTTTAACCTTACACCTAGTTACATAGTTAAAAAGTTACATAGCTAAATAGTAGATGAGGTTGAAAAAAGACACATGTCCATCAAGTTCAACCTACGCTAAATTTAGACGACAGATCAGTGGCGTAGCTAGACATGGGCGGGCCCCGGGGCAAAAAAAAGTTCAGGTCCCCATTAATATTAATACTGACTGTCATTTTTACTCCCTTCTCTCATCCTCTTCCTGATCCTGTCTCTAATCACCTGAGCTCTCCCCACTCATCATCAGCTCCCCCTCACCAGCCCCCCCTCATCATCATCATAAGCTCCCTCTCACCATCATCTTCAGCTCCCCCCTCATCATCATGTTCAGCTCCCCTTCACCAGCTTTCCCCATCATCATCATCATCATCATCATCATCATCATCATCATCATCATCATCATCATCATCATCATCATCATCATCATCATCATCATCATCATCATCTCTATCCCTTCCCCTCAGCTCTCTCCCTCCCTCTCAGCTCTCTCTCTCTCTCTTCCCCTCAGCTTGCTAGTGTTTTGGCTTGTCTCCGATTGTTTCCTGCTTGTGAGTCCCTAATCTCAGTTCCTGCTTCCCTGCCCTGTTCCTGCCTTCCTGTTGCGAACCCCTGCCTGGACCAAGGCAATCCTTGCTTGCCGCCTGCCATGACCCCTGCTTGGACCCCGACAATCCTGCTTGCCGCCTGACACCGAACCCTGCCTGTGACCCTGATGATCCTGCTTGCTGCCTATAATAATAATGTGGAGGACAGTATCACTGGTTACTGATGTAGTGAGGCAAGGTAAGTACCAGCTAGCACCAAGTGGACTGTTGTTTTTCAGTATACAGTACTTATTTCTGTAGTATTTCCAGTCTGAAATTGCATCAGGCGAATGGCATATTATACAAAACCTTTGTTGCAGGCATTAAAGTACTTCTAAAAATAATATATTGCTTATTAAAGCTGCAGTTCAATCTCCCGTTTTTTTTTTACTTCAATAGTTTCATGTGGGCAATCTCTACTTACCTAAAGAACTGCATAGCTGCCAGTCAAATCGTTCTCCGTCTATTGATCGGCGAAGTTTGGTGACATCTTTAGATCTGGGGAATTGTATTGTATTTTATGTCTTTATTTATATAGCGCCATTAATGTACATAGCGCTTCACAGTAGTAATACACGTGGTAATCAAATAAATAACAGATAATATAAATAACAGATCATGGGAATAAGTGCTTTAGACATAAAAGTAACATTAAGGAAGAGGAGTCCCTGCCCCGCGGAGCTTACAGTCTAATTGATAGGTAGGGAGAACGTACAGAGACAGTAGGAGGGAGTTCTGTTCTGGTAAGTGCGTCTGCAGGGGGCCAAGCTTTATGTATCATGTGTTCAGAATATCCACAGTGCTATTCATATGTTTCTTTAAGCAAGTGTGTATTAAGGTGGGTCTTAAAGGTGGATAGAGAGGGTGCTAGTTGGGTACTGAGGGGAAGGGTATTCCAGAGGTGTGGGGCAGTCAGTGAAAAAGGTTTAAGGCGGGAGAGGGCTTTAGATACAAAGGGGGTAGAAAGAAGACATCCTTGAGAAGAACGCAAGAGTCTGGATGGTGCATAACGAGAAATTAGGGCTGAGATGTAAGGAGGGGCAGAAGAGTGTAAAGCTTTAAAAGTGAGGAGAAGAATAGAGTGTGAGATGCGGGATTTGATCGGAAGCCAAGAGAGGGATTTCATGAGGGGAGATGCTGAGACAGATCTAGGAAAGAGTAGAGTGATTCTGGCAGCAGCATTTAGGATAGATTGTAGGGGAGACAGGTGAGAGGCAGGAAGGCCGAACAGTAGGAGGTTACAGTAATCAAGACGGGAGATTGGGGGCCTGAGTCAGTTTTAGCAGTCGAGCAACAGAGGAAAGGGCGTATCTTTGTTATATTGCGGAGGAAAAAGCGACAGGTTTTAGATATGTTTTGAATGTGAGGGGTGAATGTAAATGGTTGCTATAGGAACAAACAAGCTTGTTAAAATAGAATACAAGACAATTGGTCTAACATGCTTGTTAAAATAGAATACAAGAAAATTGGTCTTTCAAAGTTGTTGTTTTTTTAAACAGAAAATGCTAAAAGTATTTTTTTTTACTACAGAACTGATTTATTAAAAAAACACACATGCAGGATATTGCTTGAACTGCAGCTTTAAAGGATAACATGGCTCAAAGGATCGAAGGCGCAAACTGGAAGTTAAAACAAAGTTTTCAATGAACATGCAGAAAAATATGTCTATTGTTTAAAATGTCTGTCTGTCTTCAGGTGTAGCCACCTCACCCATACTTCATTTTAAAATGCTAATTTGGGGCTTAGGTCTCTACAATAATTGATTCCGGTGCCTGTTTAACCGTTTCGCGGTCAGAGGGGCCTGCAGCACAAAACAGCACAATGCATTGATGACCCCTCTGCAAGTAAAAGGGTTAAAAGAGATTTATACTACAAACAATAAACTTGAAAAAATGCACTTCAGATTCAAATACTCTTATGGAAGTCCGGGAGGCACTAAAATGGTGGGAAAGTTAATATTTGTATGATTGAGCCATATCATCATGAAAGCAGGGTATACAGAAACCCATCAACATGTTTCACCAGTTCCTCAGGGGGATGTGTTTTGTTTTTTTTTGTTTTTTTACACAGAAGCATCTAAAAATACTTAATTTGGTAACAAATCACCATATATAACCCATTATTTAACCAAAAAAATCTTCCTACTATATATATATATATACAAAAAAAATCATATGTGTTCCTAAGAACAAGCCAAGAGGACATAATACAGTTCTTAATTGGACATAAGCACTTCTTCCTTTAACCATTTTTTTTTATCCCTCAGCTTGTGTTCTCTTCTCACATCTCACCTGCACAGGAGAGAGGAAAGGTCATCAAAAGCCAACAGCAGCTGCATAAGAGCAACACTGCTTTAAAATTAAATGTAATAATCAATTGTGTCCTTTTTTTGAAGAAGGTATTTAAGTCTCTTATTTCAACTCTGATGTTTATTTAACAACTTCAATGCCGCAAACGGTCGATATTTTGGATTGCAATAATGTTGTTAAGCGAAATGTCTACTCTGGAGATCGATTGGTAGCAGCCTTTTCATTTCTATTGCTCTGATGCAGTGTTTTTAAACCATGGAGTAGATCAGTGGTTTTCAACCTTTTTTCTCTCTGGGCACCCTTAAACACTATGCTCAGTTGCTGAGGCACCCCTACAACAGGACCAGGTCAGAAAAAAACACAGAACAGAGATAGAGAGTCACAGGAGTCAGAGAGGGCGCAGGAGAATAAAAGGAGTCAGGGGGGGGAGGGGCAGGGGAGTCAGATGGGGGCCGGAAAGTCACAGAAGTCAGAGGGGGTACACGAAAGTTACAGAGCGGGGCTGGAAAGTCCCAGGGGCTGGAAAGTCCCAGGGGCTGGAAAGCCACAGAGGGGGGCAATAAAGTCACAGAGGGGGGCTGGAAAGTCACAGGTGGGCTGGAAAGTCACGAAGGGGGCCTGGAATGTCACAGTGGGCAGGGGAGTAACAGAAAATAAACACACGCAACAAGACAGTAAAAGAAAACACACACAACAGAACAAATACACACAGGGCAGAGACACACAGCCTCACCTCTGTCTCTACAGCCCATGCTGCTTCCTCCTCTGCTTGGCCATACCCCACACACTCTTGACACCTCCTCCTGATTGGCTACTGCTGGGTAATGCAGCCAATCAGGATAAAGGAAACTGCCCAGCCCCCTAACACCAGCTCTGGGAGATCAGGGTAATCCCTCAGAACTTTTAATGCTCTCACGGAACCCCAGGGTGCAGCAGAACCCTGGTTGCGAAACACTGGAGTAGATCCTCAGAAGGTCACTAATTTTTTAACATTACATGATCTCAATTTAGCGTATTAAAAATAATGGATCCTTACATTTTAGTGGACCTTAGTCTTACTCATATGCAAACCATATGTGTAACCCCCATTTGGGATGATCATGGCCTTTTAGGTGTTAATGTTGTGGACCTACATAGAGAGTAATACTTTTCCCATTTCACAGGATTGGGTGTGAGTTAGCAGAGGCTAAGCTCTGCCCTGTGTTGCCTGGGGACAAGGATGTCATAGGGGATATATACAGTATAGGGAGTAGCAGGTTCGACGGGAGAGGTTCCTGGGGAGTAAGAGTAGAGGAGCCTCAGTGTATCAGTGTATATAGTTAAGAAATATGTTTCTGAGTGTGGAGGAGAGACCCGTCCCTGTTTATTATGTTCTAGATAGGGACAGTGCCCCTTCTGATAGGGTCTAGAGATATGGCCCAGGTGAATCCAGCAGTTCTCAGAAGAGGCCACAGAGGTCCCCATGAAGAGGGGCCCGGGTGCCATATGATTAGCTCTATAGGCAGATCCCCACATGCCTCAATCCTAGTCTGTCTAGAAGTGGCAGTTCAGAGATAGGAATGGGGTGTAGATCCCCTATCTATAGTGTCGACCAGGGCCCCAGAAGGGGATCATAGTGACAGTTCTCAACTGATGTTCTACAGAAAGGCGACAAGTCAATTAAAGAGAATCCAGTAAAGTGTTCGCACCTCCCCAGTGTGTTAAATGAGGGCGCCTGGAGATATACGTTCCTGTTAAGTGTACAGAGAAGCAAAATTTAATGGACAACATCTACAGTATGCTACTATGTAGTGTGTATTAGTGAGAAGAGCCCTAGTAACAGGGGGCCCAAAGAGTGTTATTGTACTATAACGTTCTTGGTGCCCATCATTTTCATCTTTGCCTCTTCATCGCCCAGCCGCACGAATCCAGCACCCCGAATAAGGTAATGCCTTTTGAGTAGCCAATAATAGACACTTATGTAAACTCCCTAGGAGCTGGGCAGGTAGGGATACATACTGTATGGTAATGAGCAGTTTACCTAACAACACTTTACTACCTACAATACTATCTACATGCCCCGCTTTCTCTCTGCCGCACTCGCCCTTCTAACCCTAGACCCTGGCTAAATTCCCACACGCGCATGCTGCGTTCCTCCACTCGTTCCTCCGAACGCCTCTGGAGGAAATCTCATACTCTCGCAGACTTCCTTCACTACAGATTTATGCTATCCTGTTTCAACTCTGCCCTCTCGCAAGCTAAACAAGCCTACTTTTCTTCACTATCAACATGCACAAGTCTAACCCACGCCGACTGTTCTCTGTCTTTGATACTCTACTCAAACCACCCTCAGCTGCCTCTCCTTCCTCCATCTCCGCTCAGGACTTTGCTGACTATTTTAAGGAAAAGGTGGAATCCATATGTCAGAACATCCCCTCTGTTTCTTCCTCCCATCCTACACCTCTTCCTAACTCTCCTCCTGCCATCCTTGACTCTTTTTACACTGTCTCAGAGGAAGATGTGTCGCTGTTGATCGCCTCTTCTCCCTCTACCACTTGCCCTCTTGACCCCATTCCCTCCCATCTCCTAAAACCTTTTGCTCCTACTATAATCCCTACGCTCACACACATTTTTAACTCCTCCCTCTGCTCTGGAACCTTTCCATCCTCCTTCAAACATGCAACAGTCATACCATTACTCAAAAACAGCAAGCTTGACCCTACCTGTCTTTCTAACTGTAGACCTGTCGCCCTCCTGCCTTTTGCCTCTAAACTCCTTGAACGTCTTGTATTCTCTCGCTTGCTCCAATTTCTCAACACCTATTCTCTCCTAGACCCTCTACAATCTGGCTTCCGCACTGCTCACTCCACGGAAACAGCCCTCACTAAAATAACTGATGACCTCCATGCTGCCAAAGACAGAGGTCATTACACTCTGCTCATATTACTCGACCTCTCTGCAGCATTTGACACAATGGACCACCCTCTTCTCCTTCATATTCTCCATACTCTTGGTATTCGGAACAAAGCTCTATCCTGGATCTCATCCTACCTCTCCCAGCGTACTTTCAGTGTCTCTTCTGCTAACACCTCCTCCTCTATTGATCTCTCTGTGGGGGTACCCCAGGGCTCTGTCCTGGGACCTCTTCTCTTTTCTCTGTACACACTCTCTCTAGGTGACCTAATAACATCTTTTGGGTTTAATTATCACCTCTATGCTGACGACACACAAATATACTTTTCAACACACGACCTTACACCTGCTGTACAAACCAAAGTTTCTGAATGTCTCTCTGCTATATCATCCTGGATGGCCCTCTGCCGCCTTAAACTCAACATGGCTAAAACAGAGCTCCTCATACTTCCTCCCAAACCTGGCCCTACTACCTCCTTCCACATTACTGTTGGAACTACGATCATTCACCCAGTAGCCCAAGCACGCTGCCTAGGGGTCACACTCGACTCCTCTCTCACATTCGCCCCGCACATTCAAAACATTTCTAAAACCTGTCGCTTTTTCCTACGCAATACGAAAACGAGAGGTAACTCTCAATGTATTACTTCCTGGTAAAATATTTTATAAATAAATAAATATAACAAAGATACGCCCTTTCCTCTGTTGCTCGACTGCTAAAACTCTGACTCAGGCGCTCATTCTCTCCCGTCTTGATTACTGTAACCTCCTGCTGTCCGGCCTTCCTGCCTCTCACCTGTCTCCCCTACAATCTATCCTAAACGCTGCTGCCAGAATCACTGTACTCTTTCCTAGATCTGTCTCAGCATCTCCCCTCCTGAAATCCCTCTCCTGGCTTCCGATCAAATCCCACATCTCACACTCCATTCTTCTCCTCACTTTTAAAGCTTTACACTCTTCTGCCCCTCCTTACATCTCAGCCCTAATTTCTCGTTATGCACCATCCAGACTCTTGCGTTCTTCTCAAGAATGTCTTCTTTCTACCCCCTTCGTATCAAAAGCCCTCTCCCGCCTTAAACCTTTTTCACTGACTGCCCCACACCTCTGGAATGCCCTTCCCCTCAGTACCCGACTTGCACCCTCTCTATCCACCTTTAAGACCCACCTTAAGACACACTTGCTTAAAGAAGCATATGAATAGCACTGTGGCTATTCTGAACACGATACATAAGCTTGGCCCCCTGAAGACGCACTTACCAGAACTCCCTCCTACTGTCTCTGTACGTTCTCCCTACCTATCAATTAGACTGTAAGCTCCTCGGGGCAGGGACTCCTCTTCCTTAATGTTACTTTTATGTCTAAAGCACTTATTCCCATGATCTGTTATTTATATTATCTGTTATTTATTTGATTACCACATGTATTACTACTGTGAAGCGCTATGTACATTAATGGCGCTATATAAATAAAGACATACAATACAATACAACGGAGATCCTCAGACCACTGTTAATGTTAGTGCATGATAATATTGCTACACTATACAGTATCTTCCAAAATCTACCCTTACATCCAGACCCTGATTATCATTGTTATTTCTTGCAATAGCCTAAAAGCAATGTAATGAGTATAGGACTTAAACCTTTCATTACAAAAAGTTACACGTCTAATACAAAGATATATATTATATATTATAAATAAACCTGAAACACATCAAACTATATTATGGTTTTTAGTGTTTAAAGTGATATGTTTGTGGTGGGTGTGGCCAGGCCTTGAGCTTAGCGGACGCATGCAAGGGAACATTTATGCCTATAAAGTAACCTATTACAGTAACTGAGAATAAAGCTCCACCAAGTCCATATAAGAGTTCTGGAGAGAGAGGCAACCGTTCAGAGACTCTCTTGTGGGCCCGACTGGGCCGTTCGGGATAGGGAAACAATCGAGTCCCTGGGGTGGAAGGCCTCCGCTGATACAGCCCCACAAGCAGCCTAAAATGGCCGCCGAACCCGCGTGGCTGATTTAAAACAAAAATCTATGAACGGTCTATTTAAACCATTTAAACAATAAAAAAACAAATTTGAAACGTTGCTCAGGTCTCAGAGGAGGCATCCAAACTGTATGCGACAACATGGGACGCAGCGAGCTCTCACTTAACAGACAGAGGGCAGAGCTAGAGGGAGACGGCCTGAGTGAGAGCTCAAGTGGAGTCGCGGGTCCATCTCTTCAGCGCAGGGACAAGTTGGCTGATGGAGCAGAGCAGCAGTGAGAGGCTGCAGGCAAAACCTTTGTGAGAACCAGGGAATCAAGCAGAAGGGACAGGCAAAGGTGCAGGACGGGGATCTGACCCCCAGCTTCCCGCTTCCCTCCGCTCCCCCAAAATGGCCACTGGGATCATGCACTGGGCCTAACAAGAAAGCTACAAACTGGACTGGTCCTGATGGGTGATCTTGGTGCCGGCCGAGATTGGTGGGAGAGAGGCCCTGTCGGAGCGGAGGTTGCAGAGCCGTGGGAGAGACCTGAGCGGCTGAAATAACAGGGCAAGGAGGTCTGCTGCTTCGGTGAGTAGGGAGGTGACCGGGTAGCTGAGGAGAGGGCCCGATGATCGGGAGGCACTGAGGGAGCTGCAGATTCCCCTGTACTTGGTGGGTGGTACGAGCCCCCTGCAAAGGGTACCCGAGAGAGCCTGAACATGGGGAAGGCCTGCAGAGAGTAATAGCAAATTTTCCAGTGGCATGTTGGCCCTATCCTTAAAGGTTGGGTGACATTAGAGAAAGAAGTACGTGCACCAGTGGAGATACATGACTTAATTTGGGCCCAAAAACAGATTAATAAGTCTATCAAGGAGCCGCTTTCCTCAATGAACAACTCGTTAGCAATCTGGGAGGCATCTAAATGTAAATGCTTGTTAACCAAAAAGAAGACCTTAATGACCCCCATATCAGACAATCTTGACTTTGCTCCAGGCCTGATTAGCAAAGATTTTACAATTTGGAAACAGATTAGGTATACAAGACCTAAAGATCTGGAGGGCAGAATTAATATTTAAACACTTGAACAAATTAAGTTAGAAAAAGACATCCCACATTCAGAAGTTTTTAGGTATCTCCAGATTTGTGCGTTTTGTAACAAATTTACAGCCCTCCCATTAACGAATTTTGAAAAACTCTGTATTTTAGGAATAGACATGAGCGGACTCACATCTCAAATGCACAAAAAGGTATATTCTGGAACATTGATGTACAGTATATGTCTTAATGGGAGGAATACCTAGGT
Organism: Ascaphus truei; assembly: GCF_040206685.1. NCBI lineage: Eukaryota > Metazoa > Chordata > Amphibia > Anura > Ascaphidae > Ascaphus > Ascaphus truei. The sequence goes on from NC_134485.1 coordinate 367,485,732, forward strand.
GAGGTCTTAGAGGATGAGGTATGGGATGAAATCTTCACGGCGGCAGCAAAGAGTTCGATCTGTACGATGTGAAAGGAGAATGCATATAAAGTTTTAATGAGATGGTATCTCACCACAATAAAATTATCAAAATGTGTCACCGGTTACTCCCCATTGTGCCCAATATAATGTGGAGAACAGGCAGACTTGCTACATATGCTGTGGTCTAGTCCTCAGTTGGTGCCCCTTTGGGAGCAAATTAGAGATTGGCTACAGATGATGTTAGACCTCATAATCCAATTAGACCCATGGCTGTTTCTTTTGAACAGACCAACACAAGGGCTATCAAGGGCCGAGTGCAAACTAGTTGCACATTTTGCAACAGCAACAAGGTGCGAGATCGCAGCATTATGGAAACAGAAAGAAATTCCATCCATTCCCAAGATTAGAAATAGAATTTTGTTTGTATGCCAGATGGAAAAATTAACGAGTTTGGTTAATGACACTGCCTCAAAATTCCAAAAGGTTTGGCTATGTTAGTTGTCACAAACAGATATCCCAGGAGTGAATCGTGAAACAATCATGCTTTCATTACTGTATGTTGAAATGCATTCTCCGTTGACTGGAAGTCGGATACATAGGTGCAAACAGGTAGGGCTTAGACTTATATGAGATGGAGAAGACTGGGGCCGTATGGGAAGCATAATTGTTATGCATGATGGAGAGAATTGCTACACGTGACACAGTGGACAGGAGACCTCCCCCCCCCCCACCCAGTGTGCCCCCTTGTATTTTATGTTTGGTGCTTTAGGATTTAAATTGATATTGTCAGATGTTCAAGATGTAACATTTTTTGTATGCTGTTCTACAATTCAATACAATTTGAGTTACAAAAAAAAAGTGATATGTTTGTGTGAACTAAGGTGGTATTTAATGTAATAATGACTGTATTAAGTATGAGTGTCCAATAATTTATTTCCATACATACCTTAATATTAATTAATATTTATTTAATATGAATGTGCAATTAAAATAAATAAAGGATGGACATCCTTTATTTTAATTGTATATTAATATAAATGAAATATTAATTTATATTGTTGAGGTAGGTATGGATATACTTACTGCACACCCATACTTTGTACAGTCATTATTACATTATACACCATATAATTAAGTGAAAAAGTTAATAAGTGCAAAAATTATACATTACAGTACTAATATTATAACAAGATTTGCATTAGCTTGTTGTAATGCACATTGAAATCTCTGTTAATAGCACTGCCTTAATAATACGCCTTAAAGTTTGACCAATGCGCATATGAAGTGTTCAGTATTAGAAAATGCAGGTAACGCAACGATAGGGGTTTTTCTAATAGACTTTATTTATTTATGCATTTTATTAGCCTTGAGGGTTCTCGTTTAATTAAGCAAAAATAACGGTATTGGCCCTCATTCAGTGCACTTCTGAGGCTCCATCCCATGGTTCCTAGGAACCTTAGTTCGATGGGCATCCATGAAGGGTTCTCTGCAATTTTGAGGTCATTTGAAAACTACCAAATACAAAATAATTTACAAGGCATTTGATCTCAGACACGCTATTAGAGAGGGTTGGGGTTCCTTATAATGCATCTGATCTCAGACACACTTTTAGAAAGGGTTGGGGTTGCTTACAATGCATCTGATCTCAGACACACTATTAGAGAGGGGTAGAGTGCTTTAAAATGCATCTAATCTCAGACACACTATTAGAGAGGGTTGGGGTTCCTCACAACGGATCTGATCTCAGACACACTTTTAGAGAGGGTTGGGGTTCCTTACAATGCATCTGATATCAGACATGTTATTACAGAGAGTAGGGGTTGCACAGAATTTCACAATATAATTATACATTTACATAATCAAAAAAAGGTTGGAAATGATTGCTCTAATGTGTTGTGATGTGTTGACCTTTTCCTTTCATTATTACATTATGATTTTTCATAATGAAAAAGATTAAAAAAAAAAAAAAAAAAAGAATACAGAATATGGCATGTTTTTAAAAGTGCTTTCTATGTTTTCCCCCAAAACAATTTGGAGAGAATACTAGTGTAGCCCCTTTTCCCGTTGCCTGAGGGAAACTGTGGGCTACTACGTGTGCTGCTAAACCTGTGAGGCTTACAGGAAGCCAAAGCCTCCGCTCCTTGGGAGCCTGGGGTGCTATATCTCATGGTGCAGCGCTTCCACCTATGAGGATCCCAGCGTAGATGGGATGTATTCCTCATAGAAACCAATAAACTACTAATACAACTGGGTATGTATATCTTTCTTTACTGAGTCCCCAGTAAGGTAAACAATGCAGTACATGCAATAACACACACAATAATAGAACAATGCAATACACAATACCACAATACCATTGTGTGTTCCCCCCAACGTACTGAGAGTGCCGTGGCACCAACAACACCGGGTGTCCGTCCCAGCAATCCCACCCAGTGTCAGGTAGCGCTACCCCCTGTGAATGTTGGTGCACGTTGGGTACCTGCCTGGGTACTCCAGTACCCAGATGCAGCTTGTAGACTGGACTGAAGAAGGTCCCACGCATCTGGGCCTCCGACAATAATCCCCTCTCACCTAAGGGTCCAGTCCTCCATGTGGGGTGAGCTCCAGCTGGAGTGTCTCACATAAGTGTCTCTGAACCTGCAGCCGGGTCCCAGACCTCAGTTCACTGCGTGGACGTCCGTTCAAGAGTGCAGTAGGGCTGCTACAGACTAATGGGAGGGTCCCTATCTGGGGACTTCCCTACAATACTGTACTCGGTTGTCTTAGGGCCCATCTGGGGCCTTAGGGGCAGAATATAGGCCTAGTCCAGGAAGCCATTTGCTCCCTGGACACTACCTACTCCTTTCCTGGCTCCCACACGACTGACTCGCAGGCTCTCGTCCCGCAGAGGATATCCTCTTCTCCCCTTCCGGTTCGGGGCCTTCGCGCATGCGCAATGTCCTTGTGGCGCCACCTACAAGATGGCCGCCGCCTTTCATCAGAGGATCAGAGCGGTTCCCCGACCCAGAGGCAGGGTAAGGGGACCCCGCTACACTAGAAAGGAAGGAAGTCTTGTTATTAGATTGCTGAAGCTGTTTGAGATGTGAAGTAAGTCAGCAGAAAGACAACTATCATGAGCCGGACATTTAGAAGAGATGCACTGTCAATTTGTTTATTACCAAGATGCACATTCTCTGTTGTAGCAGAATGAAAAAAAACTAAAAATGCTGACAGTTTGTCAGATTTGCTTACTGTTCAGTTAATTACATAAGCAGCATCTTTGCCACAGGAGCAAATTATAAGTAATATAAACATTACTTAAGCAATGTAAGATTGTTGATTGACACAATGTTAGTAGATTAATGGGTGCATTAATAACAGAAGAATCCTGGTGTTCCAAAGGCTAAAAAAAAATGTTTGAAAATACACCGCACTGTACACCGCACTATACATTGTTTATGTGAGATGCACGATATGGGGTTACTCTTTGCTCATGGAGTTGGTCTACCGCTGAGGAAAAGCAAGGTTAAAATCTTACTGTTGGTGATTTTCTTTTTCTTAAAGATACAGCCGTCACGTTTTGTTGTGAGACCGCAGCAACTTGAAGCCACATGTTGGTGAATACTAAGGCCATTTGTCAGTACAGTATGCAGTTAAGCAGATTCTCTGTGGCAGGGAGGCTTCTGAGTTCTATTAATTTGAATGTAACTAAGAGGCTTCCCTGCCATGGAGATACAGCTTCACTGTATATTGAATAAGGGCCTAAATCACGTTATAGTTTAATCTATTCTATATACCTTGCAATCTAATTGTGGTGTCTGAATCAAATGAAGATAAAGTTACCCAAGAGATAAAGTTACTTGGATTACTGAAACCACCACAAACATATCCTGATATGAATGTATGTATGTACATAGCGCTTCACAGCAATAATACACGTGACAATCATATAAATAACACATAATGGGAAGAAGTGCTTCAGACAAAAAAGTTACACATAGGAAATGTAGTCCCTGACTCGAAGAGCTCACAATCTAATTGGTAAGTAGGATGAACGTACTGTACAGTGTTCTGGTAAGTGCATCTGCAAGGGGCCAAGGTCAATGTATGAGGTGTATAGTATCAGCCACAGAGCAAATCATATGCTTCGATAAGGAGGTGTGTTTTAAGTTGGTTCTTAATTGTGGATAGAGAGGGTACTACTCGGATATTGAGGGAAAGGACATTCCAGAGGTGTGGGACTTTCAGTGAGAAAGTTTAGGGTGGGAGAGGAATTTAGACACAAGGGGTAGAGAGAAGACATCCTTGAGCAGAACGCAAGAGTCGGAATGGTGAATAGCGAGAAATTCGGGTTGTGATGTAAGGAGCGGCAGAAGAGTGTAAAGCTTTAAAAGTGAGGAGGAGAATTGAGTGTGTGATCCGGGATTTGATAGGAAGCCAGGCGAGGGAATTCAGCAGGGCAGACGTTGAGACAGATTTAGGAAAGAGTAGAGTGATTCTGGCTCTGATTGTCCGATGGCTCCTGCTCCATGAAAAGTATAGCAGACTGAGGGCTGTGTAAGGAGCACGGACGATCAGAGAACCAGACCAGTTTCACGGCTGGTGGGATTTTTGAAAGTGCTTTGTGTAGAATAGCACTGAGAAGCACTGAAAAGTCAGAGAAGAAGCTGTACAGGGCAAGCCTATTGAAGCAGGCCCCTGCACTTAGTTGAGGCTAGATTCTTCTCCCCCAAGCTCCCAGTTGGTGAGTGTTTCACTGTGATTGTGTATTTTGTATGTTTGCTGGCTTGCCAGAATAAACCTTCATTTATTCAACTATTGTGTCCTGTCTGGTAATAGTGATCCTGGTGGTTTCAGTGTTAAAAATTCTGGTCCCCCGTGACAAATGTTTGAGGAGGTACCCGGGCGCTATCTCTATGTAGTTTATCTGAGGTGCAGAAGTGTAAAAAGAGTGGTGTAATACTGCCTGTAAATGGTTTTCGAGTGGTATCCTCTCGTGACTCGGAACCCCAGCAGGATCTATCCAGGACCCTTATAGGTAATGAATACAAAAAGGATGGGGGAGCACAATGGTTGGAAACAGGCAGTGTTAGAGAACTGGTAATTGCTTTTTAAGGTGAAGCGGTTATATCTTGAGCGGATGTGTTAGCTCAGGTGTCTAATCTCTAATTGGAAGGATAGGCACACATGGGTGTACGTGTGTTGGTGTGAAGGTGAAATAAAAATATATAAAACTTACACGGCCTTGTGTAAGCCCTGTCACATCAAGGTTTCTTTGGGAGTCCCGTGTGCTTCTGATGAGGCTTTTCTTCTTGCGATGCGGGTTCTTCTTCTTGATGTAGCGGCCACTTCGTTGATTCACAGTGCCACTCCAGGGGGATTTCCTCTCGTTACTGTGTTACCAGTGTCCAGTCCAGTGTTAAACTATAATATATAGTATACAATCTTCTTGGTGGTTCATAAAACACACCATCCCCCCCCCCACATTGACGTATATATAATTATATGTGTTAACCCTATCCTCCTTTCTATTTATATGAGAGGAAATCCCCCTGGAGTGGCACTGTGAATCAACGAAGTACAGTAAGTGGCCGCTACATCAAGAAGAAGAACCCGCATCGCAAGAAGAAAAGCCTCATCAGAAGCACACGGGACTCCCAAAGAAACCTTGATGTGACAGGGCTTACACAAGGCCGTGTAAGTTTTATATATTTTTATTTCACCTTCACACCAACACACGTACACCCATGTGTGCCTATCCTTCCAATTAGAGATTAGACACCTGAGCTAACACATCCGCTCAAGATATAACCGCTTCACCTTAAAAAGCAATTACCAGTTCTCTAACACTGCCTGTTTCCAACCATTGTGCTCCCCCGTGACAAATACATGTTATATTTACAAATACATCTACAGTATGAAAGAAAGATCATGCTCAAAGTATTTGCCACTTATTGGCAAGTGTCCAAATGATTGTCTATTGACCTTGGAGGAACCAACACAAATATTTATACTTGCATATACTTTATATTTAAAAAGAGCTGCCAATATGTGACAATCAATGATTGGGGATGTTATTGTTTCTTGTCTGTCTTAATTTATTTCTCTTTTTTTTTAATTTTAATTTTGTGTATCTGTCATCATTCCATGATTTAAGAACAATGGCCCTATTCAATATGATGAAATGCATGCTTATGCACAGTACAAAACACATTAGCATTCAATCTGTTAACAGCATTGTTAAATCCCCCTTCACACTTTATTGAATAGGAGTATATGCACTTTCTAGTATGCACTTCGTAGAGTTCGAATAATCTCAATGGCCTGTAACACAACCGGTAGTAAATGATTCCAATACGATACATATTTTTTCAGATACGTTTGTTGCCAGTGGATACTGCATTCTGCATTTGTTCAATGTACAGTAACCAGTGAGTAGTGGCAGCTTTGCAATTAGAAGTATATGTTGAATAAATCCATGTACATTTGTTGCCGCTGATAATTTTCAGTGTGTTTGAATATGCTTATATAGAATGGCCTTTCAATTCTCTCACTTTCTAAATTGCCAAGACTAGGCATCGATCTTAAACAGAAAACCATGGAGGTAGATGAGTAAGGGGAAAAAAATGGTTGTATATTATTTTAGGCCAAACCTTTCATAACACCTTCAACTGATTTCTGGGCATTATTCTCCCAGGAGTGCCTGGAAATTGGATGACCTCATCCAATTTAGAATTGTAGTTGCGCATTGCAAACATATTTCTCTGACCTGCATTGTAGGTGTTAATAGAAGCAGCATATAACACAATGAGCATGCACAGCATGCCTTAATTAGCTGTGGCTCCTGTGGATGATTCAAACCTTAGAAACAGTCAATGGAACAACACTGGTCAATCACTCACTCACCCCTGCTGAATGTCTTACAGTAGCATTCCTGTGACATATTTTTCTTTTTAGCCTCTATTGTGGATGATCATAGCATATGGGTGGGATTTTCCTTTGTGTGCTGACCAAACCAACTCAACTCTTCCAGCCAGGGCATTACGGGCCAATAATGCCCTGTTCTGACAGGATTAATACTTAAATGTATTGTAAAATATACTGTAAAAATATGACGTACTCTGTATGCTGTATATAAAGAATATTGTGATTCATTGTCATCCTTTTCGATGTTGCACTGTAATTAGGAGAGCTTTGGTGAATGAAATAACATTTGTATATAATTATTTGTCATGATTAGAAGATTGTAACACACTTTTTTTTTCTTGTGTGTGAAATAAGGTCATGGTAGCTCCATGCACGGTTTATAATTTTCGACAATTGGACCATATGAAAGGCCTAGGTTTTTTTATTTGGAATTCACCTATTCAATGTTTTGAAATGTTGGAGTTATTTAAATACAATGTGCATTAATTCACTTTATGTGCAGGCTATCACAAATAAAAACCATACTCTTTTTAATAACAGAACTTATTTGCAAACTGTACAGAAGAAAATAGAAGTGATTTTAGATGAAAGACCATGAATCATGTGCAGTCTTAGTATCTGAATATAGCAGAGATTGCTTTTTCAGTAAGCCACAGTGCACCACATGGGTTATTTCCTGAAACACCCCCTTCACACTGCAAATTTGACATATATAATATTTATCTTTTCTGTGCTGAAGGCTTCTGCAGTGTACAGTACTATTGTACCTCATTCTAATAACAAAGGCGTACATGATGATTATTTCTGTTGAAATAAGCATCTGTTGTGGGACAGGAAATATAGGAGAGAAGGCAATGGGAACAAAAAGAGATATGTATAAAAATCTATAATTCTCCTACCCTGAAACTGAATATTGAGCCCTTTAATAGTATTGAGTATCTCCAGGTAACTAATCCCTCAAAGCTTCTTTGCCGGTGGGGGGAATAGACCTCAGAATAGTGCCAACACAGGCCATTACTATTCCTCCCCTGTTCATTCACCAGATTTTTTTTTATTGGTCTTTAAAGGGAGTTAGGGTGTTAACATGTTCAATTATTGCTATGAGCGAAAGCTTCATTTTGGATTTTGATTCAATAAGTAGGAGACTCTTATTTATACATATAGTTACATAGTTACATAGTAGATGAGGTTGAAAAAAGACATAGGTCCATCAAGTTCAACCTATGCTAAATTTAGACAACAGATACTTTATCCTATATCTATACTTACTTATTGATCCAGAGGAAGGCAAACAAAAAACCCCATTAAGGGGAAAAATTAATTCCTTCCTGACTCCAAGAATTGGCAATCTGATTAATCCCTGGAACAACATCCTTCCCATGTATACTTATTTGGTATATCCCTGTATACCTTTCCCATCTAAAAAGATGTCCAACCTTTTTTTGAACAAATCTATTGTATCTGCCATCACAGTTTCCATGGGTAATGAATTCCACATTTTAACTGACCTTACTGTAAAGAACCCTTTCCTTTGTTGCAGGTGAAATTTCCTTTCCTCTAACCATGAAGGGATGGCCCCGAGTCTTTAGTACTGCCCGTGGGATGAATAGTTCTTTTAAAAGCTCCTTGTATTGTCCCCGAATAAATTTGTATATAGTTATCATATCCCCTCTTAGACGCCTCTTTTCTAATGTAAATAAATCTAATTTAGCTAGCCTCTCCTCATAAGTTAGATTGTCCATCCCCTTTATTAATTTGGTGGCTCTTCTCTGCACTCTCTCTAGTTCCATAATGTCTTTTCTTAGGATTGGTTCCCAAAATTGTACTCCATATTCAAGGTGTGGTCTTACTAGTGCTTTGTAAAGGGGCATAATTATGTTTACTTCCCTTCCATCCATTGCCCGTTTGATGCAAGATAAGATCTTGTTTGTCTTTGCAGCTACTGCATGACATTGGGCACTATTGCTAAGCCTGCAGTCTACAAGCACTCCTAAATCCTTCTCCATCAAGGATTCCCCCAATACCAGTATATCTCCATTTAATTTGTAAGTCGCCTTTTTATTCTTGCATCCCAAATGCATAACCTTACATTTATCTGTATTAAACTTCATTTGCCATTTACCTGCCCACGGTTCCAGTCTCTTCAAGTCCTTCTGAAGAGAAATAACATCCTGCTCTGATTCTATTACCTTACACAATTTAGTATCATCAGCAAAGATGGAGACTTTGCTCTTGATGCAAACCTCAAGGTCATTAATAAACAAGATAAAAAGCAGGGGTTCCAGTACTGATCTCTGAGGTACTCCACTTACGACTTTAGCCCAACCTGAAAAAGTTCCATTTATGACAACCCTCTATTGTCTGTCCTTTAACCAGTTTTCAATCCAGGTGCATATATTATTACTGAGTCCAATTTTCTTTATTTTGTACACCTACCTCTTGTGTGAAACCGTATCAAAAGCCTTTGCAAAATCTAAGTAGACCACATCAACTGCATTACCCTGGTCTAAATTCCTACTTACCTCCTCAAAGAAATAAATAAGGTTAGTTTGGCAAGATCTATCCTTCATAAATCCATGCTGACTATTACTAATAATTTTATTTTCCATTAGGTATTCCTGAATATTATCCCTTATTAAACCTTCAAGTAGTTTCCCTACTATTGAAGTCAGGCTTACAGGTCTGTAATTTCCCGGTTGTGATCTAGCTCCCTTTTTAAATATAGGCACCACATCTGCTTTACGCCAATCTTGTGGTACTGAGCCTGTGGAAATGGAGTCCTTGAATATTAAATATAATGGTTTTGCTATTACTGAGCGTAACTCCTTTAGAACTCTTGGATGTATGCCATCGGGGCCAGGTGGCTTATTTACTTTAATTTTTTCAAGTCGCTTATGAACTTCTTCCTCAGTTAACCAATTGTTCATTAATATGGAGGTTGTGGCTTCCTCCTGCGACACTACTATTGAACTTGATTCTTCCCTGGTAAACACAGAGGCTAATTTGATTGCCCTTTTGCAATTTTTGTTACATTCCTTATAATTCTGATACGATGTCTCCGTCCCTTCTGACTTAAAGAATCTAAACGCCTTCCTCTTCTTGTCCATTTCCTCCCCTACCTGTTTATTTAGCCACATTGGTTTTGGCTTATTTCTTTTATACTTATTACCCAAGGGTATACAATGATAAGTGTGCTTTTCTAACAATGTTTTAAAGACTGCCCATTTATCTTCTACATTTTTCCCTGCAAAAACATCATCCCATTGTATTACTACTAGATTAGACCTCAGTTTATTAAAATCTGCCTTTCTAAAGTGTAAGGTCTTTGTTGAACCCAAGAAATCTATTTTTTGATAATTTATTTCAAATGAGACCATGCTATGATCACTGTTACCCAAATGTTCCAGGACTTGAATATTTGTTATTACTTCTACATTGTTTGATATGACCAAATCCAGTATTGCCCCTCTCCTGGTTGGTTCCTCAATAATTTGGGTCATATAATTGTCTTTAAGCCCCCCAAAAACCTGTTTCCTTTTGTTGTAACGCTAATCTCATTGCCCCAGTGTATGTCTGGATAATTAAAATCCCCCATTATGCAAACATGACCAAGTTTTGATGCCTTTTCCATTTGCAAAAGTATTTTAGCTTCCTCAATCTCACAGATATTTAGTGGTTTATAGCATATTCCCACAAACATTTTCTTAATACTTTTACCTCCACTGCTAATTTCTATCCACAAAGTCTCTACATTTTCATCATTCCCTTCATAAACATCATCCCTTATAATAGGTTTTAGATCCGGTTTAACATATAAACATACTCCAGCTCCCCTTCTATTTGTTCGATCCTTCCGTAAAAGGGAATAACCCTCTAAATTAACTGTCCAGTCATGAGTTTCATCCCACCATGTTTCAGTAATGCCTATGATATCATACTGCTCCTCTGCAGCTATTAATTCAAGCTCCCCCATTTTATCTGTCAGGCTTCTTGCATTAGCAAGCATGCATTTAAGTTTTTTTTCAGCCTGTACTATTATCTTATCTGCTCCTTCCTTTCTGCGCCCACTTGGTTTAATCTTTAGAAGTTTTCTAGTATTATCTGTATTTACTATGGGTGTCTCACTGCTTGTCAAACTCGCACTTGCCCCCATTCTACCTCCATACCACCTTGTATCCTCCTCTATTCCATTTAGTTCATTATCTGTTTCATTCCCCCCCCCCTCCATCCTAGTTTAAAATCTCCTCCAACCTTTTTAGCATTCTCCCCCCTAGCACAGAAGATCCCTATTCATTGAGGTGCAATCCGTCCCTTGAATATAGATGGCACCTCTCAGAAAAGGAGTCCCAGTGCTCTAAAAACCCAAACCCCTCCTTCCTGCACCACTTTCTTAGCCATGCATTAACGTCCCTGATCTCTGACTGTCTCCCTGCGGTAGCGCATGGCACTGGTAGTATTTCAGAAAATACTACCTTGGAGGTCCTTGCCTTAAGCTTTTGGCCTAGATCCCTGTAATCATTTTTTTAGGACCCTCTATCTTTCTCTAACTTTGTCATTGGTGCCAACGTGTACCAAGACCGCCGGGTCAATCCCAGCCCCCCCCCCCCAACAATCTATCTGCCCGATCCGCAATGTGCCGAACCCGAGCACCCGGGAGGCAACAAACTGTTTGGTTCATGCGGTCACGGCAACAGATTGCCCTATCTACCTTCCTAATAATGGAGTCCCCTACCACCACAATCTTTCTTTGTATCTGAGCATCCTGAGTCCCCACTGTGCTGGAGGAACTATTCCCCTGGCTGCTAGAGGAATTAGTCTCCCCCAGCCTTGCCATTTCTGCCCTGACATTCCCAATATATTTTGCTTGGACATTTCCTGTAACATTGCAGCACATTACTCTTCTGAGATACTGTCAAGAAAAACTGCTCCTGTCAAATGGTAAGTGAAGACATGTAATGAGTTCAATAGGTGCTGAAATCTGATTTAGAAAAGGGAGATGAAAATAAAAAATAATTAGTCTGAGAATTATGTTTCTCATTCGGAACATATTTTCTCATAAACCAACTGTTTCTTCTAATTTGCTGTCACGCTCTGTCAAATCGCAAGTGTAAAATAATCACAACCAGAGAACAGGCTTGAGAATGTTCTCGAGACTCTAGGCTATTTGTGAGACAAACGACCTCCAGAAGAACAGTACCATGTAAGAAAAAGAAAAAAGAATGGAACAGTGAGAGGCAGCGGATAAATTAATCTCAATTCGAAAAAGGGTAATTGGGTGGAACTAGGCATAAAAACTGAAACAAAAGATAATGTATACTGCTAGACATACTGTTGTAGTTATACTTGTATTATGTACTGTATGAAGAATTTATAATTGAAATATTCCTAAAATAAACAATTAAGAAAGCTGTCTTTGGTAGAATTGATTTATTTTCTCTTATCCAAAATATAGGGGCTTATTCTGTACGGTGTGATAGCGCAGATGACGTGCGATCACGTTAAAAGTCCCACTGACTTTAATGGGGCTTTTCGTGACATAGCACTTCAGCTGCGCTATCACACCGTACAGAATAAGCCCCATAGTATCTGACAAGATCTGATCTCTTCAGTTCCCACCTCTATAAAAATATGCATTGTTTTATGTTTCAAATATTAGAGAGGGTTACCTAAACATTATGACACTGGTATAATGAAACTGAATTACAGCAAGAGAGCTATTAATTATTTAATACATTCTGATTAAGCCAAAAATAAAATAATTGTCTTCTCCCACTGTCTGTCCATAGGTAAGGGAAAGGGACAGATAACTGTCACTAAACATCCCTACGAGCAATGTCAAGCTTGTACCTGGTAGCAGGATCTTATCCATTGCTGTACCATAGGGTTTTTAGGATTGTGACCATAGGGACCACCTGTATGTGTGTATTTTTTACTGTCTTGCCAGTGTAGTGCCTGGCTATTTTAGGAGCGTATTAGCGGTCTAGGTACCGCTTGCTTTGTGTGGGTTTGTGGTCCTAAGCGGACCCTGGATTTTAAGCATTGTGTTTTATTGATCAATAAATTTCTATTTGTCTGCACAGCAGGTGTTGTGTATTTTACTGGGGAAAAAATTGAAGGTTCCGGGCACTACGGATTTCCAAAGAATTTATTATCTCAAAAATACACAACGTTTCAACCAACAAAATGTGGTCTTTCTCAAGTGAAGATAGAATACACAATAAAATGTCCACAACCCAGGTGAGATGACTTAAAATCATCCGGTTAGTCCCATGTGAGCCTCAGTCCAAAGTGCAATGCGCATGCGCGCGCACATCCGGGTCTCCGTCGCCTTCGAATTGCACTTTTTATTGTGTATTTTATCTTCACTTGAGAAAGACCCCATTTTTTTTGGTTGAAACGTTGTGTATTTTTGAGATAATAAATTCTTTGGAAATCCGTAGTGCCCTGAACCTTCAATTTTTTTTGCTGACTTTGGAGTTTTTCGCTGACAGGGACTCCCCTGGATCAGAAGCACCGGTAATAGCAAATATCATTAAGCAGTTTATGGTGTGCAGCATTACTCTTGTACTTTGTGTATTTTACTGGCACATATAGTTTATAGTCCTGTGTATCCGCATTTATTTCATTTTAATTTATTTCTTTCAAGTTTTGAAGTTTGGTTGTTAACCCCCGTGCACTCTGTGTGCATTTTGTTCTTCTTGGAAACTCACTTAGTTGAAATCTAATTTTTCTATTCATACATGCACGTTTTTATGCCAAAAGCTTTCCATTGAAAACAAAAAGTTTGCGTTTACCGAATGATACAAATCTAATTTTGACCAGCTTGCTCCTAAGTTTGAGGTAGAAATGGTTATCTGTCCCTTGCCACCTCATAAATGTGAAGTGCTGCGCCTTACTGCATTAGTCTCATTGCAACTGTTTTGAATATCTATTTGTTATTCTTCAGAATAGGTGTCAGTCCCATGATATCTTCATATTTAATAAATATACTCTTCTTTGCCACACCCGCTGATACAAAAAAATAATGCCTTTCAACATACACTTAAGTGTCCTGTTTATTTTAGTGTCCGGGAAGTCATATTTCAATCCCCCCTACAACCACATATGTCCTCATCTCTAGATCCTATCAGCCCTATAAATCACAGGCTTAGCCAAGGGTTGAACAGGCCATAAAAACAATTCTTGTATTTTTAAGACAATTTGTAACCAACATTATCCCCTTGTGTTCCAGATTGATTAAACTTCTTAATATATCATGATATTATCATGACATCAACTTTTACCGGTAATGCTATTTCTAAATACAGCTCAACCCTGTTATAACGTGATCCGTTACAATGCGAATCCGCTTATAACGCGATGCAAGGATGGCTTCCAATTTTCGTATTTATGAATACTTTACAACACGATTATTGGTATCTTAAATACTTTATTGTACAATGCATACAATTGTACATTTTTTCTAACGCGATCCTCTTATAACGCGATGTGATTCTTTGGACCCCAAGCACAGCGTTATAAGGGGGTAGAGCTCTATTATTTGCTTTTCTGTCCCTTGCAAACTTTCAAAAGGAAGCCAGGAAATAAACCTTTGTAATGTGATCTATGCATAGAAGTTTTATTACAACCATATTGCCCTATGTTTTTTTATTTATATTTAAGTCACTTGGAAATAGAATGGTGTGGATAGGAGATAGTAGTATCTTACATAAATATAGTGTAGCCCTGCTTCCTATAGAACGCAGGCCGCTACGATATGCTGTATCACCTGTAGGCTCGCAGGGCCTGAGTCTCTGCCACGGAGAGCCTGGGGTACGCGCAAAATGATTATAAGGGGGTGCAGCGCCTCCACCTGCGACAGCTCCCACCAAAGGGGGAGTGGGTCTTCGCAGGATGTATACACGGTAAATACCAACACACGGCAGAATAACTTAACCAATCGACTTTACTTGCAGAAATATTCTTATACATGTACAGATCAAATCCCTCCCTAGCGGAGATACTCTACTCGCGTCACGGCGGACGCCAACCCTCCCGTATCCCTCCACCGGGTGATCCCACCCCGTGTCCAATCCCCAAGGGATAAGTCCTCCCACCCTACAGTGAGTCAGATGTATGTGTATATAAGAGTGTGACTGCGCAGCCACTGTGTCCCGAATGAAAGTGAGGGTACCGTTGGTGCACTTGTAGAAATACTTGCCGGGTACTCCGATACCCGGTGCCGCTACAATCTTCATAAAGGCGCCGTACGAAGTAGAGGTCGTCCGCGCACCTACGTGGGTATCCAGGGCGATCCCACCCGGACACTCGTGGTAGCTTAACGGGGTCTGAGCCCAGACCTTCCGCCAATTAGATCAGTCCAGCACCGATCGTATGATACTAACGGGAATCTGGAACCTCGCTATGGCAGTCCCTAGCTCGGCTTGTCTCTACTGGGACTCAGGACCTAACTGGGCCTGGGGCATGCGGCCTACGCAGGGGTGGTAAACCTCCCCGGCACCGAAGCTCCGTCTCCTCTCCTCCCAGCTCTCAACCCATTGGCTCAATCCTATCACGGGGTCTCGCGGGTGCTACTGGGACAAGTGCCTCGCTACCTCCCTCCAATTAGAACTCTCCTCCTTCGCGGGCTTTGGTAAAACAAGTCTGCGCAAGTGCAACCTCTGGCTAGGTCAGACCTTACGGATGCCAATCAGAACACCACGTCTTGCCCATTTCTCTGGCTCCTTCTTAACAGCTGTTCGGTCACTCCCGTGGGAGAGTGACTATCGGTGTCGGATGCGCTAAGTTCTTCCCTTGAGGGGCTTGTGTTTTTGGACTGGTCTTGGCTAGGGATGAAGCATGGGCTTCGTGGGTCTAACTCTGATTTTTCCGGAGCCACCTCCTGGGGTGATCGCTCCCGGAGCTCTTTACCCGAAGCTCCACCGAGAGATGCTCTCTGCGGAGGGCCCCTTTGAGAGGTTCCCTCTTGTGAATCTTCCAGAATGTCAACGTCCTCGGATCCTTTTTCTGAATAGCGAGCAGATGATTTCGATGCCAAGTTTTCACCTGGCCCTCCGAGTCTTTGATACGGTAGACCGGAAGACCGGGCAATTGGGAGGCCACCTCGTACACCCCCTCCCGCCATCTGTCGGCCAATTTATGCTTCCCTGGTACTCCCAGGTTGCGGAGAAGTACAGCATCACCAGGTTTAATGTCTCTGTGTTTCACCTTATGGTCATACCGCCGTTTATTTCCGGCATTCAATTTTTCAGTGGATTTCTCTGCTTGTACATAGGCCCGCTGTAGGTTCTCTTGTAATCTTTGTACATAGCGAAAGTGGGTAGTATTGGGTACCCCATCCGTGGAGACTCTCAACTGAATGTCCACAGGTAATCTGGCTTCACGGCCGAACATGAGGAAATATGGCGAGAACCCAGTAAAGTCGTGTCGGGTACAATTGTAAGCATGGACTAGGGCTTCCACATGATGACTCCAGTTAGTCTTTTCCACTCCGGTCAACGTGCCCAACATGTCTAGTAGAGTGCGATTGAACTGTTCAGGCAATGCATCCCCTTCAGGGTGATAAGGTGTAGTACGGGACTTTTTGATGTGGAGGAGGTTCAGCAATTCTTTTATTAATCGGCTTTCGAAGTCCCGTCCTTGATCAGAGTGTAGGCGTTGAGGGAGCCCATAGTGCATGAAGTACTTCTCCCAGAGTACCTTAGCCACCGTAATGGCTTTTTGGTCTTTGGTCGGGAAGGCCTGAGCGTAGCGGGTGTAATGATCGGTGATGACCAGCACGTTTCCTATGCCATGATTATCGGGTTCGATGCACAAGAAGTCCATACAGACTAAGTCCATGGGACCCGTACTTTTCAGGTGGCCCATTGGGGCAGCTCTAGTGGGCAACGTCTTGCGCTGAATGCACCGCACACACCTACAGTACGACAGTGATGCTCCACGGCTTCTTGCATTTTGGGCCAGAAAAATCTATCTCTCACAAGTCCAAAAGTTTTATCTACCCCCAAGTGACCATGTTCGTCATGGAGAGCTTTCAATACCAGATACTGTAATCATTTTGGCAACACTAGTTGTCGTCGATCCGGGAGATTATGATACTCCACAACTCGGTATAACAGATTTTCTTGTATCTCGAATTTGTCCGCTTCCCGCATCAGTATACCTCCCACATCCCCCGGAGTCTGGCGAAGGAGAGCCCTGCGATTGTGTCGGATGGCATAACGAATGGCCCCTGCGACCGGGTCTTGTTCTTGATATCGTACCATATCCTTCCAAGTGATAATCTTGTCGGGAGTAACATGCATTCCACTAGGATCATGATAGGCTTCGGGTATAGCACTGGAGGCACACCCTAGGGAGTCGGCTACTCTTAGTTCTAAGAATGCTACTTGGTCATTTATGATGGCGGCGGTGCAACAGAGAGCTCTTATTCCTGGCCCTGGGATTTCTTCCCACTGATCTTCGTCCGGGGTAGTGTCCAACCCCGGTCGCCTAGACAGGGCGTCTGCTCCAATGTTCAAGGGGCCTGGTTTGTATTTCAAGGTGAAATTGTAATTAAAGAGAGCAGCTAGCCAGCGATGCCCAGGCGCATCGAGTTTGGCGGAGGTCATGATGTAGGTGAGCGGATTATTGTCGGTCCGTACCTCGAACGACACCCCGTACAGATAGTCCCGAAGTTTGTCTACAATGGCCAACTTAAGGGCCAGGAACTCGAGTTTGTGCACCGGATAATTCAGCACACTGGCAGTGAGACTGCGGCTGATGTATGCAACGGGCCGTAACCCCTCAGGGTATTTTTGATGCAACACGGCCCCTCGGCCATTCAAACTAGCGTCCACATGTAGTATGTAGGGCTGTTCAGGATTGGAGTAGGCCAATACTGGGGCTGCCGTCAGGCTCTGTTTTAAGTCCTTAAAGGCTTGTTCGCACTCAGGCATCCATTTGTCCCCGAAGGGCTGTCTAGCAGGGTTGGCCTTCTGGCCCGCATCCACTGGATACATTTTTAGTAGGCTGTTGAGGGCTGCGATAGTAGCCGCAAAACCCCAAAAACGAGCGCAACTCTCCCACATTCTCAGGGCGGGGCCAGTTGATGACAGATTCTATTTTGGCGGGGCCAGTGGCAATTCCCGCACCGGACACGATGTGTCCTACATATGTTACAGAGGTTCGGCAGAACCGGCATTTATCTAAGGAGAGTTTGAGGCCTTCCTGATGTAGTCTATCCAGCACTTTCTAGAGCCGAGACTCGTGCTCTTCCAGGGTTTTCCCGAAGACGATAATGTCATCTAAATACACCAGGCATTCTCGG
Source organism: Ascaphus truei (assembly GCF_040206685.1). NCBI lineage: Eukaryota > Metazoa > Chordata > Amphibia > Anura > Ascaphidae > Ascaphus > Ascaphus truei. The sequence continues at coordinate 367,503,967 of NC_134485.1, forward strand.
GGGTTCAAGTCCCCTAGAGTCTTCTCCATTAGCCGCTGGAAGGTGGCCGGTGCCTCACATATGCCTTGGGGCATACGGGTGAATTGGTAAAACCCTAGGGGGCAGACGAATGCTGTCTTCTCTTGATCCTTAGGGCTCATGGGGACTTGGTAGTACCCGGACCGAAGGTCCAGTACACTGAACCACCGACTCCCGTGTAAACTATCTAGGATTTCTTCTATTCGGGGGAGGTTATACTGGTCTGGTACCGTCCAATTGTTCAGCGTCCGGTAATCTACACATAATCTCACGGTCCCATTCTTCTTCCTCACAACTACTATGGGGGAGGCGTAAGGGCTCCGTGACTCCAGGACAATCCCGGCTGATTCCATTTCTTTGATAGCCGCCCTCACATCCTCTATTTCCCTGGGAGCGAGCCGACGGGAACGTTCCCGGAAAGGTTTCTCATCCGTCATCCGAATGGTGTGTTGGGCATTGTGACTACACCCCACATCCATCTCGCTGGTAGAGAACACGGCTCATCTTTTCTCCAGTTGCATTCGTAATCGCTCCTTCCAGGCTTCCGGCAGTTCGGAGGAGCCAAAGTCAAAGTCCAGTGGTGTCCCGGAATCTTCCACTCTGGTCGTATTCACTTGCACGGCTCCCTCCACGGAGCTGACAGGATATATCTTCCCAATCCATTGACCCACATCGATGGCCATGGGGAATGGCGACAGATTCTGTACCATTACAAAAATTCGATGGGGAATGGCGGTAGGCCAACTTCGGAATTCGGGTACAAGGCGATATCCCCTGTGTACATCCTCTTCAGGGGTGCTCTCTAGCGTGAACTGGTGCTCTTCATCTAGTCGATCAGCGTAGGCACACCAAGCGGGGACTCTCTGAGATTCTCCTGAAAACAGTTGGGTCAATCCGCCCCGCCCGCAGAACAAGAGCCCGTATTCTTCCGAGGGGGTTTGGGGGGGGGGCTGGATCGGCTTGTACCAGCTGTAACTGCAGGCTGGACATGGGGAACTCGTTAGCTTCGTGTAAGTAGGCCCGGATGACGGCCTGCACAATATCAGCATTCGTACCGAGGATGATTGGGTACTTGGGCGTATCTTTGGGTTCCGGACACATCAAGGCGTCTTCCTTCATGGGGTGAGATTTTCCTGTGTTGAGCTTTTGTATTTCTAGGTCCACGGTCACCAGGCCATCGATGGGGTAGTCGTCATTACTTAGGCCGCGTACCTTGATATGTTCGGCTGGTCTCAGAGGCCGCTTTTGGAGATGACGATCATAGAACCCCCGATATATGATGGTGACTTGGGACCCTGTGTCTAGTAGAGCGGAGGAGTAGATTCCATCCACTAGTACCCGGATCAATGCCACTGGTCCCACACGGTTACCATCCTCCGCCGGATCTTCTCCACTGGGAGGGGTCCCGGGCGTGTCAGTATCGGCCACGTACACCCCGCAAACCATAGCCTGGGGAGCGAACTTCTTGGGGGAGGGGCTCCGGTGTCGAGATTCACCCATCCTGCAGTCATACGATATGTGTCCCTTTTTTCCACATTTGTAGCAGGAGATATCCCTAGTGGTAGCACGGCAGTCGTACGGGGGCGAGGATCGTTCCGCGTATTTTGGCTTGTCAGGGGCGGGTTTATCCGGGGGCTCCTCCTTCTTTTCAGCGCTCCCTTTGGTTTTATTGCTACTGCTGGTCTTTGCCTTCTGAGGGGAGTGTAACATCAGATGGGTCTCGTGCTCTTTGACCTGCTGCAGGAGTTGGATGAATGAGGGGGGTGTCCCCCCGCGTGAGGTGGTCACGAATCATGCTAGCGATAGGGTGAGTAGGGCTGGACCCCCGGAGGTATTGTTTACGAAGATATTCATCCATCTGCGAAGGCGTCACATATTTAGGATGCAGCAACGGTCCGAGTGAGATTTGTACTCGGTGTATATAAGCAGACAGATCTTCCCCCTCCTTTTGATTTATGGCGTAGTATTTGGCCCACAGGGCGCCATCATCCTCTTTGACGCTATAAGCTTCCACTAGGAACTCGATCATCATGCGAGAAGTTAATTCGGGGCACTGTTCTCGATGGATACTGATCAAAGTAGACGCTGGGGGGCGCAGGCATTCCATGAGCCGTTGCCGTTTCACCACGTCAGTGCACGACCATTCGTCTATTACTCCCTGAATGTGTTCCTTCCATATCTCTATCCCATCCTCCCCGGTAGGCACAGGGAGTGTCCCTGAGAAAGCCTTTAACTTCCGGTAGCTTTGGATATGGGTGGCTAAAGTAAGGGCTTCCACTAGTGGCGGTAAGCTGGTGGGAGTGGTTAACTGGTCTATCTTATCATTGAGTTTCTGCAGCATATCACTACTCACCCCTGCTTCGGCAGATGCGCTCGATCCGGGAGAACTGGATTCGGACCGCCAACTAGCCTCCTCGCTCTCGGGGTAGTGAGCGAAGGGAAGAGTGGGGTCGTCCTCCTCTAGCCCTCTTACGGGGGGGTCTCGATGAGGGTATACAAAGGGGCTGCCGCCAGGCGGTGCATCTGGTAGCGGTAAATATTGGGGAATGGCGGGCTCGAGTACTACCAGTTCTCGCCGACAGTCCACAAGCAAGGTGTTCCATTTAGGGTCTTGGTCTATGCGTACATCTATTAGGCGGGATTTGGCAAATCCCGGGAGTTGTCGCAAGGCCGTTTGCAATGTCTCTAGGGGTAAGGCCATGGGTACTCTGGTCACTGCTATGGCACGACGGGCAGGCGTGCGCATGTGGCGCGCCCAGTCGCGTATCTCTTGCCGGGTAGGCAGGGCCATGGCGGCACAATTTAGTCTCGAAGGGGCACCCCAGGTCTAAGAATCTCAGCAGCGCCTCCAATTGTAGCCCTGCTTCCTATAGAACGCAGGCCGCTACGATATGCTGTATCACCTGTAGGCTCGCAGGGCCTGAGTCTCTGCCACGGAGAGCCTGGGGTACGTGCAAAATGATTATAAGGAGGTGCAGCGCCTCCACCTGCGACAGCTCCCACCAAAGGGGGAGTGGGTCTTCGCAGGACGTATACATGGTAAATACCAACACAAGGCAGAATAACTTAACCAATCGACTTTACTTGCAGGAATATTCTTATACATGTACAGATCAAATCCCTCCCTAGCGGAGATACTCTACTCGTGTCACGGCAGACGCCAACCCTCCCGTATCTCTCCACCGGGTGATCCCACCCCGTGTCCAATCCCCAAGGGATAAGTCCTCCCACCCTACAGTGAGTCAGATGTATGTGTATATAAGAGTGTGACTGTGCAGCCACTGTGTCCCCAATGAAAGTGAGGGTACCGTTGGTGCACTTGTAGAAATACCTGCCGGGTACTCCGATACCCGGTGCCGCTACAATCTTCATAAAGGCTCCGTACGAAGTAGAGGTCATCCGCGCACCTACGTGGGTATCCAGGGCGATCCCACCCGGACACTCGTGGTAGCTTAACGGGATCTGAGCCCAGACCTTCCGCCAATTAGAACAGTCCAGCACCGATCGTATGATACAAACGGGAATCTGGAACCTTGCTATGGCAGTCTCTAGCTCGGCTTGTCTCTACTGGGACTCAGGACCTAACTGGGCCTGGGGCATGCGGCCTACGCAGGAGCGGTAAACCTCCCCGGCACCAAAGCTCCGTCTCCTCTCCTCCCAGCTCTCAACCCATTGGCTCAATCCTATCACGGGGTCTCGCGGGTGCTACTGGGACAAGTGACTCGCTACCTCCCTCCAATTAAAACTCTCCTCCTTCGCGGGCTTTGGTAAAACAAGTCTGCGCAAGTGCAACCTCTGGCTAGGTCAGACCTTACGGATGCCAATCAGAACACAACGTCTTGCATGACGCGGAGCCTCCTTACGGGAGTACTCTCTCTGCGCCCCCCTTCTCCCATACCAAGGGGGAACAAGGGGATCCCGGCTACAATAGCTATGCAGCTTTTCTATCTAAACCCTTGACCTCGCATAGAAGAGGGAATAGTAACAGAAAATATAATAATATGAAAGCTTAGTAAAGCACTTACACTAACTATAGTTCTAAAATTTTTACTTTAGAGGGTCTTGCTTGGTCTGTATCAAGATATTTCAGTAGAACACTGGAATGTGAAAACGGCAAAGATAGGGGTCTTTATAGAGATGGAAGGCTAGTGACTTTAGGTCCCTGACAGAGAGAGAGATATAGTACAATCACAGACTAATTCTTTTTGAACAGGAAAAATACAGTTTTCAAGAATGTTTCAGACACCGTTAATAGACCACTGAAAATTGTCAGGTCCTGACTGCGTGACCGTCCAGTACTTGCAGGGCAGTACCGGACCGAGATTTTATTGCGCCCAGGAGAAAATATTGTGCCCCTACTCTCCCGCACTACTGATGAGAGCATGCTGGCCTAGTATGCTCACAAAAGGCAGCGGCGGTAGTCCGGTAGTCCAGGTAGGGGTAGTTGAAGACACACTGCATAAATATATCTGATACTCTGTGACGTGTACAGTAAGTATGAGGTCCAGTATTGCTTCCAGAGAGTAGGCTCTCTCACCAATTGCTTGATAGATGACACTTGCAAGGAATCCTGGATGACCTGCTTCTGGCTGAACCTGCAACAGACACATGCCAGTTTACATCTGGCAGATTGAAGTCACCCATAATGATTACCTCTTTTTTAATTGCTATCTTAGTGATATCCGCTAAAACCCTATCAAGGTCCTCTTCTTATCCTGGAGGTCTATAGACCACCCCTGTATGAATGATAAGATTCTAAATCAAAATCCCTGCTCATCACACCACTTGCTGATTCACACATTAAAGTGTTTGCAAATCCTGCCTTCCTCACCCCTATGTACAGGCAATAACACTAAAAAAAAGTTAACGTGGATTCTACAGTGCCTGTCTAAGAACTACCTCTAACTCCCAAAACTACTCTTTCACTACCCTAACCAGGTGGACAATGACATCTGCCTTTCCCTCCTGTCCTGCTAACAACAATTTCAGAATGCGTCTCTTATCCCTCTGAACTGTAGGTCTAAGTAGACACCTTACTTCCCTGTTCCCATATCTACCTGTGCCTAAATCTATACCTCTTACAATGGAATCCCCCATAACGAATTGCCTCCTTTGCTTGAAACCAATTTTTCTGACTGTTTCCTTCCTATGAATTCTACCCCCCCCCCAAAAAAAAGCACACCTCCCTTCCACTGCAGTGGTGCTAGTGCCTAGTGCACCATATAATTTGTGCAGTGGCACAGATTGCGGAACATGCGTGTGATCTATAACGCTTATTCTGCCTGCACCACATTAGTCCAGACCATTCTCCTCCTCTGAGGAGGCAGCAGCCATTCAGGTGGTGCCTGTGAGGATACACACAACCTGCCTTTGTCAGCCTGCAGCCTAGCAATCTCCTATTGCAACCGAGAAAAGTGCTGACAGATGGGACTGCCTTAAATCTATTGCACTGTACAACACCAAACATTGAAGCAGACATGAAAGCTAATGGCAATACTATGTGCAACTCCTGTGTTCCAACTCCTTGTTTAAAACTCTCACTTTCAAAACCATATTGCATTTGGAATAGTAAGATACTAGCAAGAATATGTACGGTAGATACAAACATTTAGATCATGATTGTTACTATGGTTATATAAATTCTATATTACTTGTAGCCCTCGTGTTCCTCCCTGCTCCCCTTGTCTGCGATCCGGAATGCTGTGGGAGCGAGCGGCTGGCTGCGATGGCATATGGGGCTGCTGGAGGGGTGACCAGGTAGCCGGGATTCCGCAGCGGCACCTATAAAAGGGCGTCGCCATCTTGTGAATATCCGTGCATGCGCGCTGAAGCTTTGCGCATGCACAGAAGTGTCTCGACAGCCGACGGTCATCTGGGTACACTCAGCGCATGTGCAGTGCTTATTGATAGTGGCAGCCATTACCAATAAGCTCCACATGGGGAACTACAGTCCCCAGAAGGCACTGGGACTACAGGGCACATGGTCTACAGCAGCGAATAGCGAGCCAGGATTTCCTCTGCAACAAATTACTCAATTTTGTGTGCTTACAGCCACGCCAGTCAGTCAGAGCCAGGACAGAGAAGGGGAAGGTAGGGTCTGAGTGTCAGTGGCACTCAGACTAGGTCAGAGTACCCCCTTAGGTCCCATATAGGCCCCACTCAAATGAGCTTGTGGTTGCTTCAGAAAAGGCCCTAGATAGGGACGCTTCCCTATTTACTGAGTAGGGTCAGGGACACAGAGGAAGACGCCGTGTAGTGATTGCAGCCTGTGGTCTGGGATAAGACCACCTACGTATAGAGACTCTTAAAGGTGGGACACTCCTACCAGAGACCATCCAATGCAGAGGCAGACACCATCACGGACGGTGACGTTGCTGGATCAGCGGATCCCCATCGTTAAGCCGGCCACACCAAGTACTGGAGTACTCGGCAGGTACCTCACAAAGTGCACCAACAACTCACGGGGTAGCGCTACTCCCTAAACTTTTGGGTGGGCCCGGACATTGGGGAAAAAGACATCAGGGTATTGGTGCCTAGCACCTAATGTACTTTGGGGACACTCATTTGTGGTACTGAGTCAGGGGTTGTTATACTGTGTGGTACAGGGTACTGTTGATGGAGTATAGTAAAGGTTGTTATTATATATACAGACGTGTGTGTGTATTACTGGTATTGTTCCTGGGAGGGAATTATCCTGCTGCATCAGGATCCCTTTCAGGTGGAGGCACAGCACCGAGGTGGATATCCAATCACCCCAGGCTCCCAGTGGTGGAGGCTCTGGCCTTCTGTGAGCCAAAAGGTAACTGCAGTACCGGTAGTCTCTTTAGTAAGGGGGGGAAAGAGGGCTACATACTATTTGCCTCTTTTTCTTTGTCCTTGTTTATCATTGTGTTATTAAAAAAATATTTAGGATGATCTCTTATTTATTTTAATATGTGAACAGAACACACCGCTCTCGCAACTTAGTTGTTTTCGAAAGAAATAATTCGCAATTGATTTCTCGCACCTTACTATACTGTAGTTGTGTCATTTTATCTTTTAGTATTTTACTTATCACTTATACATGTTTATTTCACTTATTTGTATTCACTGGAAAAAGGAAAAAAATATTATTGGAGTGCACCAAAATGTACTTTCTTTGAATGATTGTTCACTATGTCAGCTTTTCATTTATATGTCTAATGATCTCTTGTTTACATTTTATGTTGTCACTCTTGATTTCATGTGTCAGTTCGCTGTGTAACATTTGTTAATCTGTCAATTTTTTTTCTCTGGCTGGCTTCCCTCAATTAATTATGCACTAGATTGTAAGTGATGACTGCACCCTGAATAAATGTCAGCGCAGCTCTCTTACCATACTGAAAACATCTTTTTTTTTCAATTCATTTGAATGAAGCTGAAGTTTTCTCCATCTAAATTTAGCATAGGTTGAACTTGATGGACGTACGTCTTTTTTCAACCTCATATACTATGTTACTATGTAAGGGGAATACAGCTTCACAGTATAAAAAATAGAGACCAGAATGTGGCCTCCCTAGGGTGACTGTGAACCAACTTGTACTGTATATAATGATTTTCATTATTATTTTTCTATCAATTGTATGTCACATGGCTGGCCTTGTTGCTTCTCTGCCTCCTGTCACACAAGCCCTTATAGGTATTGCAGGCTGTGATAGAATGATCCAGGACCAGTGACCCCCCTTCTGCTATCCTCTGATTGACAGGAGAGGAGGTGACATGGTGTGTGTGTAGCCAATGATGGTACAGACACATGATATCAGGGGGAAGTACCAAAACTTAGTTGGGCAGTCCAGTCTGGAGTTTGAGACTGGAGGAAGGGCTGTGAGTCTCTCCTATCGGGGATGAGCGAGCCCACTCCAGCCTCTAGGGGGCTGGGGAACTAATGCTGCCACAAAGGCCTCAAGATTGACAATTAGGCCTCAATACTATCTGAGGTCATGCACCATCCTGAAGCCTGTGAACCTTTAATCAGCATCTGCATCGTTATGTATGTGTACCTGCTGCCAGTGACTGCAATAAAGTACCCCTTGTCTATATTTATTCCTGCCTGAATTCTCAGTCTATCAGGTAGGGGTATGTTTGTAATGTGCACCAGTGGGAGACTGTCTCTGGCTACCCTAGAGCCACTGGAGCTGGAGGCACTGACACCATTATCGAACTATGAGAAGCCAACGAAAGCCTGTCCTGTTCCCCATGCCTTTGGGGACCCCTCAGCATTTCCTGGACCCTCGCAGGTATGCAACAAGCACCACAGCACCGGTAGCAGCAGTAAGATCTCCCAGGGGGGGGGGGGGGGTTTGAAGGTGGAACAGTGCTACATACTGTATATTTTATTTAAAGTTTTGTACTTCTACAGTACAAAAAGCAAGTAAGTAGTATACATCATGGCGCACCTACAGTACAAAGTACTAAAGAAAGTGCAACATAATGCTCCTATCACTTTCAAAGTAAGCCGACATTCAAACTTATATGCGGTTTACTTTGAATCTTACTGTAGGGGATGCGTAAAAACAGGAGACTCGCTTTGGGAAAATAAATGTTGACTTTTATTTCACCAAAGTGCAATGAACAAAACCACAGGCTAAACTCAGCCAAGGTGCAGCAAAAGGCAGGTCAGCAATATACAGGATAGGGCTTTTCTAGGCCAAAGTTCAATTTCCCCAGCATATGGAAGTCTATATACGTCTATATAGATCTGGTGTCCCTAGGGATCAAGGACTCGCACATGTCGTCTGTATGCAGACCAGGTAGAGACAGAGAAATAATTCCCTTTCCTTCCTTTTACTGCTGCGGCAGACTTTATTCTAACAAATCACCGGTTTGTCCCTGGCTTGTTCCTGGAATGCGACGCATGCCGCGTTCCTTTTGCGTTCCCAGCCACGGGTCATGCCCGGCTGACGCACGGTTGATGTGTTAATTAATAATGGCTCAGGATTTAATAGGCTGCAATGCTTCGCGTGTCCGCCAGATGGCATAAATTCATGAATTGTAATGCCGTATATATATATATATATATATATATATATACTGTATAACAACAACCCCTATAACCCCTAACATACTGTACACATACAGTACTGTATATGCACATCAATGATACTATAGGCCGGCGGGGGCGAGATGTGTTTGCAGCAGAGAGAGATACGCTGCTCTCTCTGCGCAAACATTGGCACATTAAAAATTATTTAAAATACATTTTTATTCATAGTGTAGATGTGCAAGGGGTCTCCGGAGCTGAACCGCATTGGTTTCAGGTCCGGGGACCCCCTGCTTGCCGAGATACAGGCCCCTTTATGAGGTGCCGGTATCCCTCTGCCTTTAAAGGTCCCGATCACGTGACCGCGGAATGTAAACAAAGCAGAGGGATACTGGCACCCCCTAAAGGGGCCTGTATCTCAGGAAGCAGGGGGTCCCCGGACCTAAAACCAAAGCGGTTCCGCTCCGGAGACCCTCTGCACATCTACAGTATGAATAAAACAGCCATATCAATAAACACTCGTTCCTTACCTTTGCGGCTATGTGCTATGGTAACGAAGCAGCAAGAATGTATTTTTAATAATATTGTACAGTGAGCAGGGGGTTCCCTGAGCCACAAATCAAATCTCAGGGGACCCCCTGCTCCTGCACAATATTATTAAAATACAGAAATGCTGCTTCATTGCCATAGCTGATAGCAGCTAAGGCAATGAAGGGGTTAACCCACCGTGCCCGCTTTATTGTGGGTAGCGGGGGTGGGTGAAGGGGGTATTTGGCCCTTGGTGTGAGTTTAGGACTTGCGGGGGGGTTGCGGGTGCACTTAACCCCTTCACGACCGTAGCAGTTAATACCGCTACGGCCATGAAGGGGTTAACCCCTCCCGCTACCCCCCCGCAAGCCCTAAACAACCACCGTTGGGGCTAATACCCCCTTCACCCACCCCCGCTACCCACATTTTTAGTGTAATGTTAATTTTTTTTATGGTTTATTATTTTATGGGTTCCTGTGCCTGGTGGATTGGTTCGTGAGTAAGCTGTTAAACGGGAGTCGGTGGGGCCAAGTAATGGTAAGTGAACTAAAGAAATGTATTTTATTTAACTGTATTCTATCCACCTTTAAGACCCACTTGCTTAAAGAAGCATATGAGTAGCACTGTGGAGATTCTGTACACATGATACATAAAGCTTGGCCCCCTGCAGACGCACTTACCAGAACTCCCTCTTACTGTCTCTGTACGTTCTCCCTACCTATCAATTAGATTGTAAGCTCTTCGGGGCAGGGGCTCCTCTTCCTTAATGTTATGTTTATGTCTAAAGCACTTATTCCCATGATCTGTTATTTATATTATCTGTTATTTATTCGATTACCACATGTATTACTACTGTGAAGCGCTATGTACATTAATGGCTCTATATAAATAAAGACATACAATACAATACAATACAACATGTTATTTTTTTAAAAGCTTTTTTAACATGTGTATTTTTTTTTGTGGTATATCATTTCTTGCCACTGTATGTATGTATGTATATATGTCTAGAGAGATATATACATACAGGGTAAGAAATGTTGTTATTTTAAAAGCTTGATTTGATGTGTTTTAAATTAATTTGGCTATGCTGCTATGCTTCAATGTGTGTATAATGTTTTTTTACAATTAGATAGATGTAATCCTTGGTATTGTATTGTGTTGTATAGGGTTTGTAAGGGTTAGCCTTGGTTTTAAATTTTGTATTCTGGTTGGTACTTATATTTTTTCACATGCTAAATTGTTCTGCTCCAGGCTTGAATTAGTTAATTGTTTAATTGTTCGGGATGGACTGTCAATTGTTTAGGGATGTAAACGCGGTCACGTGATCGGGACCTTTAAATGCAGAGGGTTACCGGCACCTCATAAAGGGGCCTGTATCTCGGGAAGTAGGGGGTCCCCGGACCTGAAACCAATGCGGTTCAGCTCCGGAGACCCCCTGTACATCTACACTATGAATAAAAATGTATTTTAAATAATTTTTAATGTGCCGATGTTTGCGCAGAGAGAGCAGCGGATCTCTCTCTGCTGCAAACACATCTCGCCAGGGGACGGCTTCTCGGCTTCAAGGACAACAGCTCACAAACGCCCCCATGAGTTTTTACACGGCATTGCAGTATTGAAGACAGCGGGAATAAAATGCTTAAATCACAGCCGCGAAAATAACGCAATACACCCCGGGAGAAAACGACACAAAACCGCAGATAACCGGATAATCTGAAATTCGCGGAGCTAGCCGAGTTAGAATAAAGTGTGTCGCCACTGTAAACCCGTATCTAGATTTAGCTGGGCTCGTTAGTAGTCTTGCCTTCCTCCAGGCAGGGATTAACCACTGCCTGGTCGACAACCAACAGCTGTAGCTATTGTAAACAGGCTTGCCCCTGTTACACTGGCATTATATTTTGTGGCCATTGACAATGATCAGAGTGCATGTGCAAACTGAAACTGTTATTTAAGAATATGTGAAATTTCTTTTTGTGCATAATTTGGTTTACACATTACATTGCATCCTATGATCCTACGTAAGGTGCAGCTATCATTATAAAGTACCGTATAGGGCATATTCAATAATGAAAGGTACAAACTCAAGAGGAAGGTAGGACTTGAAGAGACTAGTTTTGCGCCTTTATTTGCATTTTCTACTATTCACTTTGCTACAACAATTTCAGATCCAAAGCAAATCTGTGTTGCCGGAATCGCACTCAAAGCTGTGGTAGGAAAGACTTTCTTGAAGGTTCAGTGGTTATTTTCTGCACACAAAAAAAATAATAAAAAAGATAAAAGAATACAGTAAATGTTTTTAAAAATAATAAACAACCTTATGAGCCTTTACCAAATAAGAAGAAATTAGCAAATTGTGGGTTTATGAAAACACATTCTAAGAAACCAACCTCACCTCTCCTCCTCCTTCGCCCCCCAGCCCCTTCTCTCCTCCCCTCCTTATCTCTCTACCTCCCATCACTTTCCTTTAATACCTTATGATGTCCCTAATTCTTTCCGCCTCTCTCTCCTTCTCCAGTATTCTTACTTTCTGCTCACGTGGCAAATGACTTCCTCTCTTTCTTTGTCTGCTTTCTGTGTAAACTTTATAGCCACCTGACTCTCCTTATCTGCCACTAGGCAGGCTGTGTGCATTACGATGCCAGCAGTAGGATGTCACGTGTCAGATACATAACCTACCAGTAAAGATGTGAGAATCCCCATTTTATTTCAATGTTGTTGGGAAGATTGCGGGGCCTCTGTAAGTGCCGCGCATCCCCCAGAAAATGTCACTCTCCCCTGGTAAAATCATTAATTCAGGCAGAAGCATAAATAGGCAGAGTCCCCAAATTCCTTTGGTTGTCCTTGTAGAGACAGTACTGCTAAATTTGGGACAGTGATAACCCTCATTTACTTGATAGTTAGATCTTGATCAGCTGTGCCTATAATGGTACTTGAATAAATACATAATATAATAAAAGACAAGTCTGTACTACAAGGAACGGCTTACTTTGAGTAGCTTTTTTTCCTAACTATTGAAGAATCAAAATTCCTTCCTAAGAAAGCAACTAGCTTTGGTTTCTTTCCATAATTCAAATGATTTCATGACTATCACAGTTTCCTTGTTGAATTACTTTCCTTTCTATTTCAGTGAAAATCAAAATGGGTCACACACGCTGTGAAAACACAGATATAAGACACCAGCCAAGAGGTTACCATAGCAACAAATCTCATGTGACAACATTTTCTTTTCACCTCTGCTTTCTTTAATTCGTATTACATTTCTGCTAGGGAAATATAATTTTAACAAACTCGTTATTACTAGGCTAATTATAGCGAACACACAATCACTCAAATGGTAAAAAAATATATACACATTATAAAATGTATATAGAATGTTGTTATTAATATGCATGTGTGTGTAAATATATATATAAATGTATATAGAATGTTGTTATTAATATGCATATGTGTTTGTGTAAATATATATATACATACATATATACATACATACATACATACATACATACACTACTGCTGGAGGCACTAAGCACCATGAGAAGAACCAGAGGAAGAACCTAAGCCTGTCCTGATCTCCACAATACCGCAGATCAGCTCAGCTCTCCTGACCCTAACAGGTATCGCACCACACACTAGGTAGCATAGGCTGTGTAATCTCCCAAGGGGGGGTAGAACAGTACTATATATATACAAGCGGAACAAGAGACAGTCCTATTGGCGAACATTTCTCTGACTCTGGCCATAAGATGAACGATCTGAGGGTTGCCATAGTCAAAGGTAATCTTAAAACACCGAAAGAGAGACGGTTGCATGAATACAAATTTATGCAACTGTTCGGGACACTTAGCAGTGGCCTAAACAGAGATCGAAATTTTATGAGTCATTACTGACACAAGTGAACTCTCTTCCCATGAGCGCTATAGGCTATATCTGTACCTACTGTGCTATATGTATGCACACACAGCTGTCTCTCACACATACTTATACTCCTTGTTTTTCCATCCCTATACACCAATAGGGACCACATAGTATCCACACACACTTTTAGTTGTGCTACTAACTCTCACATTTCCACACGCACCCACACCATTTATATCCACTCCCACTCCACACACACCTTTTGTAAAGCACTGTATATACTGTGGGCTCTCCATTAATTTTCATTCACACTGATACACATACACACTCTTTCATCACTTGCTTTCAGGAACCTTTTGACACCTCCAGCCATAAAACACATCCACACCGGGGGAAGGACCAGCACAGATAACATTCCAATAGACACTGTTTATAGTATAGCTTTTGCTTGCTTCATTCATTGTAACATCGCCGGAAGAAGAGATAGTGTATCTCGAAAGCTCGCACAAATAAAAGCATTTCGTTAGCCACAGAACGGTATCATCTATTTATTTTTTGATTATTGAAGCTCGGCTAACACGGTACTGATACCTCTACATATATATATATATATATAGAAAAAACAAAACAGAGAGCGCACGCCCCATAGTGTAACACTGTAACATTTAATGTTGGGGAAGGGTGGATGGAGGGATTAAAAACACTCACAAGGTAAAGGTATATATTAAGCAATTTGTGATATATAATCACCACCAGGCATGTCCAAACTGCAGCAGGGAGTCCAAGATTCGCTGGAATAGGTCACTCAAACAGCGCTGTCCCTCCGGTTCACTTGAAATCTTCCAAAGTCATTTGGTATCAGAGTTGGCCTTGAATTCACTACATGTGCTCCCCGGCCGTAAAGGAGCACACAACGTGATGACGTAGTGTCATAGGTTACGTCCCTGACGCGTTTCGTCGCAACAAATGCAACTTTATCAAAGGGAATGTCCCTGAACAAGATTAACAGTGTTTAAGTACTGGAGGGTCCCAAGTTCGATTGGTTGATGGACTAAATGAAAGTCCCACCCCTAAATCTAATCGTAGTTAAGGGCATGTATAGTTTAATTTACCCAAAGCAGTTCAAGTTAACTATTTGTTATATCAATTGTTCTAAAGGTATAAATGATTCATGGGATAAATAGACTCTCCAGTAACATAACAGTGCTATGACACAAGATAATGATATATATACACACACTGCCTCAATAAGTATAGCATACACTATATAGTTGATGAAATACCAAAATATAGGGAAGAGATATATAAGAAATATATGTAAAATATATGTACAAATTATACAATACAAAACAACTTAAAAATATATAATGTGTTACACTATTTAGTGCAAATTGCATAAGCAACAATTTTATTCCACTTACTTAAAAACCTTTTAACTTCTATTATAGTTAATCAAATATATCTTTATAATTTTTTTTATATTAAACAATTATATAATATATTATCCTAGGACAATAGTTAAGTATATATATAGAAATATAGAGGACCAAACTCTCAATTCTAATTATACTAGTGTGATAACACACAAACCACAGTAAATGAAAATGTAAAAATTTAAAAATTGTAAAAAATTAATCTAAAATGTCCACACGATTTTGTGAGGGAAGGAAAAGGGGGGGGGAAAGGGGGGGAGGAAGGGGGGGGGATAAGAGGACGAAGGGGGGGAGGGGGAAGAGGGGAAAGGGAAAGGGGGGGAATGGGGGGGGGAAGGGAGCGGGAGGGGGGGATAGGCTACATTGGATGGAATAGGTGAAAAGAGGGGGTTGGCAAAAAGAAGCAGCAGAGATTAACTCAGAGATACTACACCCAAGATGTAAAGGCAGACCTATACCAGAGTACTGGTATCTAAACATTCATTTAGACCACCGTGGGTGAGTGTCCCCAACCGGTGTATCCAAAAGGTCTCCCTTCTACAAAGTGTTTTGAAACGGTCCCCTCCTGATTCACTAAGAGGAATGTGTTCAATACCCATAATTTTTAAGGATTCTGGATCCTTATTGTGTTTGTTAGAAAAATGTCTTGGTAAACTATGGGTACTGACACCATTTATCACATTCCTCCTGTGCTCCAGGAATCTGGTACTAAGGGGCCGAGTGGTGCGACCTAAATATTGGAGGCTGCATCCACATTGTATTAAATAAACGACAAATGTACTGAGGCAATTGATATTGCCCCTCACATTATGTCGTTCATCTTTGAGAAGGGAGGCAAACTCCATATTGGTAATAAGATGTTTGCACGTGATGCAACGGCCCCTGCCACATCTGTGATCGCCAATAAGGTTCACTGAGGTGGCACCGGCAGCCGCAACGGTAGGTTTAAGTTTGCTTGGAGCTAGAATGTTTTTGATGTTTTTAGCTTTCCTCTATACAATGGGGATCTTCTCAGGAATAATATTCCCCAAATGGGGATCACATTTCAAAATACTCCAATGGGTATTTAATATGCCCTGTATGGATCTGTGGGATTGGTTAAAAGTCGTAATAAACCTAGAAACCCCATCTACTTGTAGTGATCAATTTCTTGGAGTATTATATCTTGTATTTTTATTTTTGATAATACACTTTTTAAGTAATGATGACCTGTCAGATAACATCACCTTGTTGAGAGAGTCAGATACCAGGTCAGGGTTATAACCCTTCAGCAGAAACTTTTCACTCAGTTCTTTGGATTGGTGACCAAAGTCACTGTCCCTGGAACAGTTCCTTTTGAGACGATGAAACTGTCCCAGGGGGATGCTTTTAAGCCACTGTGCATGATGGTTGCTTGAAGCATGAACATAATTGTTCACTGCAACAGGCTTGAAATATGTGGTGGTAATGATATTACCTTCTGGATCCAGAAATACCACAGATGTAGAACTAATTTCAAATGTAAATTTCAATATACAAGGCCCGCCCCCAGCTCTGGGTTGAGCCAAATAGCTGTTTCTTCCCAATATCCCATAAAGATATTGGCATAGCTGGGGCAAACCTCGTACCCATGGCCGTTCCACAGATTTGTAGGTAGAAAAGTTCCTGAAAAGAAAAATAGTTGTGAGTGAGAATAAACTTAATGCTATCTAATAAGAAAACTTTGTGAATAGTAGGAATAGAGGGATCCGTGTTGAGCCAGAAGTCAATGGCACTCACCCCCCTGGAATGATCTATTGACGTGTACAATGATGACACGTCACATGTAGCCCACAAATAATTGGGCTTCCATTTGATCTCAGAGATCGAGTCGATGACATGCAGCGTATCCCTAATATGTGACCTGAGCTTGGCTACGAAGGGTTGAAGATAGTAATCAACATATTGGGATAGGCCGGACATCATCGACCCGATCCCCGAGATAATAGGTCTCCCAGGGGGGTCCGCCAGAGACTTGTGGACCTTGGGTAAATGATAGAAAATGGGTGTGCGGGGGTGATCAGAATAAAGAAATTTGTACTCAGTCTTAGTGAGAATACCCTCCTCCAAGGCTGAAAGCAAATGTTGTTTCAGCAACACCTGATATTGTGATGTGGGATCATCCTGCAAGGGAATGTAGGAGGCAGAGTCACCCAGCAATCGACCGGCCTCCATCAAACTATACATGCCCTTAGCTACGATTAGATTTAGGGGTGGGACTTTCATTTAATCCATCAACCAATCGAACTTGGGACCCTCCAGTACTTAAACACTGTTAATCTTGTTCAGGGACATTCCCTTTGATAAAGTTGCATTTGTTGCGATGAAACGCGTCAGGGACGTAACCTACGACACTACGTCATCACGTTGTGTGCTCCTTTATGGCCGGGGAGCACATGTAGTGAATTCAAGGCCAACTCTGATACCAAATGACTTTGGAAGATTTCAAGTGAACCAGAGGGACAGCGCTGTTTGAGTGACCTATTCCAGCGAATCTTGGACTCCCTGCTGCAGTTTGGACATGCCTGGTGGTGATTATATATCACAAATTGCTTAATATATACCTTTACCTTGTGAGTGTTTTTAATCCCTCCATCCACCCTTCCCCAACATTAAATGTTACAGTGTTACACTATGGGGCGTACGCTCTCTGTTTTGTTTTTTCTATAGAATCTGCTGTGGAGCTGGTTATTCCATGTGAGAGCTGCCGTGGACCCCTGGGATCTGTACATTTGTTCTGGTGCTATTTGTCAGGACTCAACATAGGGTTTGGACATTGGACATTAATATATTCTATATGTTATCTTGTGTATCCATATGTTTGGTTTAGTATAATGCTGCTTGCTGTACACTATTAATGGTATTATTTTTAGTTAAACTATATATTTACATTTATTATTATTTATTGGTACACAATTATTCACCTTTTGGAGCTACTTTTTTCTTTTATATATATATATATATATATATATATATATATATATATATATATATCAAAAGAAACAAAAAGCAATGAAGTAGCGCCTCTAATATAACCTGAACACAAGCTAATAAAATGAAGAACTAATTAACCCTACCATGAATTAGTCTATTGGGGTGGTTAAATGATGGCCAATGCCAATACTAAAAACCTGTAATCTCAAAGGAGATATGGTAGTGCATATACTGTAATGTTTAAATAAACACAATACTACAGTATTTAATAAAGATAATAAATATATAAACAATAATAAAACTCAAAATGTATAAATACAATTGAAAACCTTCAAAATTGACTGAATAAAAAACCTTTAAAAAAACCCTCTGAAAAAACAAAGTCCCGTTCCAAAAGCAATGACATCCAGGTGTTTGCAGCCCGTTTCAAAGGGATCACTACTCCCTGAATAAATCTGTGAAAAAAGAAGAAAAAAGCAGGCGCACACCTAGTGCATTAACGTAATAACATATAATTTATGGAACTTAAAATCAAGCAAATGCCCACTCACAAAAGTACTGTAAAAATAAGCAGGTATGAGATTGGCTCTCATGTGCCAGCAACGCCGTCCGATTTGAAGTGATAGCGTCCTCCTGTGTCTCTCCTTCGTGTAACCGGATGGCCGGAAGTGAAGTCCTTCCAATTCGGTGTTCAGTGTATGGAGTCCCTCCGGGAACCAGCAGCTCAAGGATTCTTGTGCCGGCAGCAGTATCACGGGAGAACAGGAACCAGCGTCGCACTACCAGCAGTACCAAAGTTCATAGGCAAGTGACGGCCTCAGTTAGAACACGCCCTACGCTTTTCGTCATCTATGATGACTTCATCAGGGGTTACCCAATAGACGCCCCTTCACAGTATTTATAGGGAGGTACTTGCAAACATTAAGTGAATAACAGATTTACAATTAACCAATTTAAACAATTTCAATCACAATCACATAGTGTTATGAGGACCCAATTGAGCTATTAGAGAATAAGTCCAAAACAGGACACAATAGGATATTGCATTTGGATTTTGATGAAAGACTTTTAGCAATGAATGAACTATTTTTAATCATCAATTAATTTGACAGCTGTTGATTCTCAATCACAATTGAAGATATCAACTACAATTGAGAAATAGGGAATTTAAAAAGAGGAATAGGGAATTTGAAAAGGATAGATGTATAATACATTGAATATATAAAGTAATTCTTACAATACCTGCATTATCCATAAATTCAATGTATATCATTAAACTTGATTGGTAACCAGAATCTAAATAACATCAGGTGTTTCTATTTTATAGGACCCATAACTGTTCAGAATCTGGAGAAGAAATTTAGCTTATAACTATATTAGCACTGTAATGGTATATTAAGCTCAACAATGATATGCCACACAAATAAACCATATTTTCTAACCCATAAAGTACACATAGTAAACATACCCAATGTTACACGTATAACCCTCAGTGTGAATACCAGGTTTATTGATTCCAATGGGGAGCCAGAAGAGCAGCAGCAGATGATTTTCAAGCAAAAACAGAAGAAAAACATGGCTTGCCCATAATGTGTATGGTGCAAATAATGTGTATGTAAATGTAATAGTATATATTAAATAAAAAATAATATATGTGTTAATAAATGAATCTATTATGTGCTGTTATAACTAATAAATATATAGATATAATTTTAATATGAAAATGTATTATGTGTAACTGTGATAATGAAATTAACAATATCTCTAAATGTGTAATGTGTGAAAAAATAATATGTGAAAAGTGATGTATGTGAATGTGATGAATATTATAAATATATGCTTAACCTAATTAATATCTACATGTGTACTAAATGTGATTATTATATGTTTAAAATAAAATTTATTTAATATAGACCATTTGTGAACAAAAACCAGATACATTAATATAGATGATAATAATACCATCCCATAGATTAACCACCAATATCCTTTTTATGTTACAATAGTGAAATTGATTTTTGAATAAACATAAGTATATGGTATATATATATATATATATATATATATATTTATATATATATATATATAAACAAAGACCCTTAGTGACCAGAAATATGACCATAGCCATATGCATAAGCATTCAACCCAGACCTCCGGAAGAATACCAATTATTTTGAGTGATCACACTATGGTACTTATGTCAATGTGGTCATTGTGTCCCTTTGGGTAGGTGGTATCTAAAATGTACATCCAATATGTTTCTCTTGTACATAGTCTTTGGAAACGATCCCCTCCCATATATGAAGGGGGAATGAACTCTATGTCCATAACTGATAGGGATTTTGGATCCTTACGATGATTAGTACAAAAGTGGCGGGAGAGGCTATGTGTTTGGCACACATGAATAACATTTCTTCGGTGCTCCAAGAACCGTGTACTCAGAGCCCTTGATGTACGGCCCACATATTGTAGGCCGCATTCACATGAGATAAGATACACAACATATTCACTTAGGCAGTTGATATAATCTGTTATTTCATATGAGGTGCCATTTGAATATGATGAAAATGTATTTGTTTTTATTAAATGTCTACAAGCAAGACATCTGCCTCTCCCGCATCCAAAATTCCCCACTTCCTTGGTTGAATCGGAATTTCTTATTTTCTCAGTTTTTAATTTACTTGGAGCTAACAAAGTTTTAATACTCATTGCTTTTTTGAAAATTACAGGCGCATATTTTGGCAATAGATGACCAATTACGGGATCATTACATAAGATATTCCAGTGACAATTTAGAACATTTCTAATTTGATGAGCGGATTGGTTATATTGTGTAATGAATTTTGTTGTAAGTCCCCCTCTTTTTTCCTCATTCCTGGTTTTACGCAATGACTCTGATTTAGCTTTAGATTGTTCTAATAATGTGTCCCGATTTAAAAGACTGGCATCTAAAAATGCTTTATTAACAATAGACATATCGTAACCTTTCTCCTGAAATTTATTTGACAGATCTTTGCCCTGTGTTAGAAAATCAGTATCCCTTGAGCAATTGTGCTGAATCCTGTGACATTGACTTTTTGGTACATTATTTAGCCATTTTTTATAATGGTTACTGCCATATTGTAGGTAACTGTTCATCGATACAGTGTGTTTTTGTCTGGATTTGTTGTCCAACACCTATAAATAATTCCAGGTCCAAAAAAATTGTAGTATCCGGATGTATATTATAAGTGAATTTCAGACCCATCTGGTTATCGTTGAAAGATGTAAGAATCTCCTCCAGGATTTCCCTCTCACCATCCCAAATAATAAGAATATCATCTATGAAACGGCCATAGAAGACCAGACCACCCCCAGCCGAGCATTCTCCCACACATGGATACTCTCCCACAGTCCCATGTAGAGATTAGCATAACTGGGGGCAAATCTGGTCCCCATAGCCGTTCCACAGATTTGTAAATAATATGTGTCTTCAAATAAAAAATAATTGTGATTTAAAATAAACTCAATACATGCTAAAAGAAACAACCTTTTTGAAGAGTGCAAATTTAAATCTAATTCGAGATAGTGATTAATAGCCTGGATACCTTTTGTGTGATCTATACATGTGTGCAGTGAAGATACATCGCATGTTACCCAGTGAAAGGTATCTTCTCATCAAATTAGAAATGTTCTAAATTGTCACTGGAATATCTGATGTAATGATCCCGTAATTGGTCATCTATTGCCAAAATATGCTCCTGTAATTTTCAGAAAAGCAAGGAGTATTAAAACTTTGTTAGCTCCAAGTAAATGAAAAACTAAGAAAATAAGACATTCCGATTCAACCAAGGAAGTGGGGAATTTTGGATGCGGGAGAGGCAGATGTCTTACTTGTAGACATTTAATAAAAACAAATAAATTTTCATCATATTCAAATGGCACCTCATATGAAATAACAGATAATATCAACTGCCTAAGTGAATATGTTGTGTATCTTATCTCATGTGAATGCGGCCTACAATATGTGGGCCGTACATCAAGGGCTCTGAGTACACGGTTCTTGGAGCACCGAAGAAATGTTATTCATGGGTGCCAAACACATAGCCTCTCCCGCCACTTTTGTACTAATCATCGTAATGATCCAAAATCCCTATCAGTTATGGGCATAGAGTTCATTCCCCCTTCATATATGGGAGGGGATCATTTCCAAAGACTATGTACAAGAGAAACATATTGGATGTACATTTTAGATACCACCTACCCAAAGGGACACAATGACCACATTGACATAAGTACCATAGTGTGATCACTCAAAATAATTGGTGTTCTTCCGGAGGTCTGGGTTGAATGCTTATGCATTCCCTCTGGGCTATGGTCATATGTCTGGCCACTAAGGGTCTTTGTTTATATATATATATATATATACCATAAACTTATGTTTATTCAGAAATCAATTTCACTATTGTAACATAAAAAGGATATTGGTGGTTAATCTATGGGATGGTATTATTATAATCTATATTAATGTATCTGGTTTTTGTTCACAAATGGTCTATATTAAATAAATTTTATTTTAAACATATAATAATCACATTTAGTACACATGTAGATATTAATTAGGTTAAGCATATATTTATAATATTCATCACATTCACATACATCACTTTTCACATATTATTTTTTCACACATTACACATTTAGAGATATTGTTAATTTCATTATCACAGTTACACATAATACATTTTCATATTAAAATTATATCTATATATTTATTAGTTATAACAGCACATAATAGATTAATTTATTAACACATATACATATATTATGTTTTATTTAATATATACTATTACATTTACATACACATTATTTGCACCATACACATTATGGGCAAGCCATGTTTTTCTTCTGTTCTTGCTTCAAAATCATCTGCTGCTGCTGCTCTTCTGGCTCCCCATTGGAATCAATAAACCTGGTATTCACACTGAGGGTTATACGTGTAACATTGGGTATGTTTACTATGTGTACTTTATGGGTTAGAAAATATGGTTTATTTGTGTGGCATATCATTGTTGAGCTTAATATACCATTACAGTGCTAATATAGTTATAAGTTAAATTTCTTCTCCAGATTCTGAACAGTTATGGGTCCTATAAAATAGAAACACCTGATGTTATTTAGACTCTGGTTACCAATCAAGTTTAATGATATACATTGAATTTATGGATAATGCAGGTATTGTAAGAATTACTTTATATATTCAATGTATTATACATCTATCCTTTTCAAATTCCCTATTCCTCTTTTTAAAATCCCTATTTCTCAATTGTAGTTGATATCTTCAATTGTGATTGAGAATCAACAGCTGTCAAATTAATTGATGATTAAAAATAGTTCATTCATTGCTAAAAGTCTTTCATCAAAATCCAAATGCAATATCCTATCGTGTCCTGTTTTGGACTTATTCTCTAATAGCTCAATTGGGTCCTCATAACACTATGTGATTGTGATTGAAATTGTTTAAATTGGTTAATTGTAAATCTGTTATTCACTTAATGTTTGCAAGTACCTCCCTATAAATACTGTGAAGGGGCGTCTATTGGGTAACCCCTGATGAAGTCAGCATAGATGACGAAACGCGTAGGGCGTGTTCTAACTGAGGCCGTCACTTGCCTATGAACTTTGGTACTGCTGGTAGTGCGACGCTGGTTCCTGTTCTCCCGTGATACTGCTGCCGGCACAGGAATCCTTGAGCTGCTGGTTCCCGGAGGGACTCCATACACTGAACACCGAATTGGAAGGACTTCACTTCCGGCCATCCGGTTACACGAAGGAGAGACACAGGAGGACGCTATCACTTCAAATCGGATGGCGTTGCTGGCACATGAGAGCCAATCTCATACAGTACCTGCTTATTTTTACAGTACTTTTGTGAGTGGTCATTTGCTTGATTTTAAGTTCCATAAATTATATGTTATTATGTTAATGCACTAGGTGTGCGCCTGTTTTTTTCTTCTTTTTTCACAGATATATATATATATATATATATATATATATATATATATATATATATAAATAAAAGAATACAGTAAATGTTTTTAAAAATAATAAACAACCTGCCATAGGAGAGACTCACAGCTCTCTGCTTCCTCTCTCTTCAAGAGCTCAAGCAGGACTCCAAACGTTTTGGCTCTACCTCTTCCTCAGGAAGCAGGGGCGGGCTCATGGTCTGTATCTATTGCTGATAGGCTTACACAGGCCATGAGTCGTCACTGCACTCCTGTCTATCAAAGAGGAGCACAAGGGGGGTCAGAATCCCACAGATTTAACCTGTTAAAGCCTGCAGCTAAACAATGGGAAAAAAAACCTGGCGCTTACCTTGAGTTTAATATAAATGGTGTGCTTACAGTATGGCAGTCAGTTAAACCGCGGCTCTCTATCAGATGTTTTGAGCCAACCTTAAATTCCCTTCTGCTTCGACCCCAGGAAAGGGTTAATCCAGAGCCCTTACAAAGATACAGAAACAAACAAGCAATGGGGGAGCGTGGGATTAGAGAAGCATAAAAAACAATAAAATTACAATGAAATTACTGTGGTTACAACAATGGTGTTGGGGGTATGATAAAATTGCTAAAGCACTTACACGGCCATGTGTAAGCGGACAAGGTGTATGGTATCTTTCTTTAGACAATTCCAGTCACTCCCAACATCAGGTAAATGGTGGTTCAAAGGGTTGTGGAATAAATATATAAATATATCTGTACTCACACGGCCAAGTGTGAGTCCTTGCAGAGAATTGGTAACTTTGGGGTTAAATTAACCCATCTGCATCTACTGCACCGACACACTTTATTCGAGCAAATACCCAGTATGTACCTGGCAGATACCTGGAATGCGCCGCTCCTCACCTCTGACAAGCCCCGTTGTGTTTGCCTTCCCAGCCTGGGTTCATGCCTGGCTGACGGGCGGCTGATCTGTTAAATGATAATGATTAGGATTTAATAGGCTGCAATGCTTCGCGTGTCTACCAGATGGCATAAATTCATGAATTGTAATGCAGTATATATATATATATACTGTGCAGTATTGCAGCCAGCGGGAATAAAATGCTTCAATCCCTGCCTGGAAAATAACCCAATGCACTCGGGCAGAAAACAGTCACAAACCTCAATACACCCGGGTATACCCGAATTCGTGGGACTAGCCGAGCTCGAATAAAGTGTGTCGCCAGTGTATCTCCACCCGATGTGGACTGTTCTTCAGTTTGGAACCAGCATGGAGTTCTAACCCCGGTCTTGGGCATCAGATAGGGACTCTCCGCGGTAGTAGTGATAGGGGGGAGAGGAGGGTGGTTGGGGGAAAAGTGAGGCGCGATGTCAGTGGGGTTTAAAAAAGCATTTAATAGTTAATAAACAACAGGACTCACATACATACATAGAGGTTGGACCCCTGGCCTCCTCATGCAGTCCAGGATAGAGCTTAAGCAGCCGTTTGTGCCGATCACGCGTCCGTGAGGCAGGAGAAGAAAACCTTTACTCCTTGGCTGCAATGGCTGCTTGGTCGATCCGGCTACGGGAGCCTCCGCGGGTCAAATTCAGCTGGGGATTGGAGCTACGCGTTTCGCCGAGTCATCGGCTTCCTCAGGCTCATATGCTGACGTAGGGGGGGTCTCCGAGTTATATATTGACCCCTTGTGTAATCAAATTCTGATTGAGGCGGGCTGTGTTTCATAAAGCCCTAATTGCATTGTTTTTCAGTTAAGGTGTGCATTTTCAATGTTCTGTAATCACACTATGTTATCATTCATAATTGGTTTAAGCGAAAACATTCATGGTTAAATAGATTAATAACCCCACCTATCAGGGGTTAATTTATGAGCGCAGTAAGTCGCATGTATATTAATTCTTTTACTAAATAATTTGATCAGAGCCTCTTTGTTTCTGTTTTTAAACTTTTCACACATTCACAATTTTATACAAATTCCCTTAAAATCTTTACTCTAATATTAACAGGTGTTATAATTTAGGTCCTCAAATAGGGTCAATCTGATCATATGGCAATATTGGTCATATGAAAATTACAGCTCACAAGGTGCTTGTTTCTTAAATTTAAACATTGTATTATTTACTCACATGTAAATTTACAACTACATACAGATTATTCAACTCATTTTTATAAATTGGTCTAAAAATGCCCAAAGACTTTATATAAAAAGCAGATAACCCATATCTACCAGGGTTAATAGATAATTAAAAACAATTATAAATGAATCATACTCAATATGGTTCATATTTAAAATTAATGTGTGTGTGTGTGTGTGTGTGTGTGTGTGTGTGTGTGTGTGTGTGTGTGTGTGTGTGTCTGTGTGTTTGTGAGAGAGAGAGTGTCTGAGAGAGAGAGTCTGAGAGAGAGAGAGAGAGTCAGAGAGAGAGAGAGTCTGAGAGAGAGAGAGTCAGAGAGAGAGAGAGTGTCTGAGAGAGAGAGTCTGAGAGAGAGAGAGAGTCAGAGAGAGAGAGAGTCTGAGAGAGAGAGAGTCAGAGAGAGAGAGAGAGTCTGAGAGAGAGAGAGAGTCTGAGAGAGAGAGAGAGAGAGTCTGAGAGAGAGAGAGAGAGAGAGAGAGAGAGAGAGTCAGAGAGAGAGAGAGAGAGTCTGAGAGAGAGAGAGTCTGAGAGAGAGAGAGATAGAGTCTGAGAGAGAGAGAGAGTCTGAGAGAGTCTGAGAGAGAGAGAGAGTCAGTGAGAGAGAGAGTCTGAGAGAGAGTCAGTGAGAGAGAGAGTCTGAGAGAGTCAGTGAGAGAGAGAGTCTGAGAGAGTCAGTGAGAGAGAGAGTCTGAAAGAGTCAGTGAGAGAGAGAGAGTCTGAGAGAGAGTCAGTGAGAGAGAGTCTGAGAGAGAGAGTCAGTGAGAGAGAGAGTCTGAGAGAGAGTCAGTGAGAGAGAGAGTCTGAGAGAGATTCAGTGAGAGAGAGAGAGTCTGAGAGAGAGTCAGTGAGAGAGTCTGGGAGAGAGAGAGTCTGAGAGAGAGAGTCAGAATCTGAGAGAGAGAGTCAGAGTCTGAGAGAGAGAGAGAGTCAGAGTCAGTCAGAAAGAGTGAGAGAGTCAGAGAGAGAGAGTCAGTCAGTCAGAGAGAGAGAGAGACAGTCAGAGAGAGAGAGTCTGAGAGAGAGAGAGAGTCTGAGAGAGAGAGTCAGAGAGAGAGAGAGAGTCTGAGAGAGAGAGAGTCTGAGAGAGAGAGAGAGAGAGTCTGAGAGAGAGAGAGAGAGAGTCAGTGAGAGAGAGAGTCTGAGAGAGAGTCAGTGAGAGAGAGAGTCTGAGAGAGTCAGTGAGAGAGAAAGTCTGAGAGAGTCAGTGAGAGAGAGAGTCTGAAAGAGTCAGTGAGAGAGAGAGTCTGAGAGAGAGTCAGTGAGAGAGAGAGTGTCTGAGAGAGAGTCAGTGAGAGAGAGAGTCTGAGAGAGAGTCAGTGAGAGAGTCTGGGAGAGAGAGAGTCTGAGAGAGAGAGTCAGAATCTGAGAGAGAGAGAGTCAGAGTCTGAGAGAGAGAGTCAGAGTCTGAGAGAGAGAGTCAGAGTCAGTCAGAGAGAGAGAGAGAGTCAGAGAGAGAGAGTCAGTCAGAGAGAGAGAGAGACAGTCAGAGAGAGAGAGAGAGAGAGAGCGAGACAGTCAGAGAAAGAGAGAGAGAGACAGTCAGAGAGAGAGAGTCAGTCATAGAGAGAGAGTCAGTCAGAGAGAGAGAGTCAGAGATGCCAAGTGTCAGGAAGAAAACATTAATTTTATCATTATTCTTTTTTTTTATATACAGCACTTATCGAAATAAACCTACGTTTCTATGAAAATTGAAGTTTTTAGTTTTTTTGAGGCCCACCTAAACTTAAACCTTGTTTATTTGGCCCGTGTTAGCCTTTGAGTTTGACATGCTTGCTTTAAAGAGTTCTGATATTGTAAGTGGGCATTTGCGAGGTGTTTTGATAAAGTATTACACTTTTAATTACGCTCTGCACTATTATTGCTCTCTCTTTCGAGCCACATTTCTAAATTCTCCATTACAAGCTCAGCAAAGGAGAATCCATCAGGGGTCTATACCCTATATGGCCTAATAGCCTTTTGGTGTCGCGATGAGCTGACGGTGCTGGAACATCTCGGCAGCGGCAGTGAGAGTCTGTTCCAGACCAGGGAGAACCAGTCTCCATTTACCTATGCTTACCTACCTATTGCTTTAAAATTGTAAGTGTGGATTTGAAAGATGTTTTGATAAAGTATTACACTGTTAATTACACTCTGCACCATTATTGCTCTCTGTTTCTATTCTGGGGAAATACGAACCACATTTCTAAATACTCCATTGCATGAAGGATTACAAGCTCAGCAAAGGAGACTCCTTCAGGGGTCTATGCCTGTAACAGGGACTTATCACTGTTTGAGAGAAACTGCCTCTAAACCCAGCAGCGTGCTGGTTAATTGCACACAGGCAATCAACCAGACACCACCTGGCTGATTAGGACTTTTAGAAAAAGCCTGGTCTGAAAAACAGGAAGGAAATTCCTTAGCTCACAAGGGAGCTGACAGAAGGAAATTGAGGTGCTGTGTTCAGGGAGCAAGAAAAAAGGGGACCAGACCTCTATGCCTGGACCCTCAAGCAGACACCTACCCGGACACATAGAGAAAACGTGGTGTATGTGCTGCTCAATAATTAAACCAGGTTCCGTATGCATATGGTAATAACATCATAAATCCATAATTGGTAGTCCAGTGGTAGTGGAGTGCCCCCCAACTGATATAAAACAACTGAAGGGGAATGTGACTGGTGGAGTCGGCTTAGACATCCATAGGGATGTACACAAAATAACCACCCAATCAGTAATGGTATTTAAAGAGGAACAATGTCCATGGGAGACAGGATTTGATTTTTTATTTTTTTTATTTTATAAAATATTTTACCAGGAAGTAATACATTGAGAGTTACCTCTCGTTTTCAAGTATGTCCTGGGCACAGAGTAAAACAAATAATACATGGTTACAAGTACAGTTACATAAATGAACAAGGTATACATTATATACAAGACATTGCGTGCACAGTTAAAGAATAAGGCACTGCGGCACTTTACCTGTACAATCCAAGGGGCACTCACAAAATCTTCAGCGTGCGATCCATCTGATGTAGATACAGGAAGAAGATAAGCGTAGATAGAGCACAGCTCCAGACATCCTGTGGTAAATATCCAGGAAAACAAACCAGGCCACTCCAAAGTAGTAACAAAAAGAGGTTATTTAATGCTGGCTAGACATACAGGGAAAAAGGGGACTGAATGAACGCACCTACGCGTTTCGTACAGGAGTACTTTATCAAGGTAACAAGGGAATAAAATTACTGCCTTTTTATACTTACCTGAGTTGCCTCTAATCCAATGGGGTGCGGCATCATTGGCCCGCGCATACTGAGAGTCGCGGTATCGTGACGCACACTCTCATAGGTAGGGCAAGTCAGGCAAAGCATAGGGGCTGCCACGAGATGTCCGTCGCGTCATAGGAATGACGTCACCAGGGTGCGACACGGGATAGAGTCGCTCTGACGTCACATCAGTTCCCATAGGTCGGACAAATCATGTGTTAAACATTTTTTTCTCAACATACAACTTTATTAACAAAAAAACCCAAAACAATGCTAAAAGATGCAAAATTGCTTGGTTAAAACGTAATATGTCACTAAAAAGACAAACAACTTTCTGGATTATTAAATCACAGCCTCCCAGTGATACTACAGTATACTGTATTAGAGCACAAAGAACATTGAATATGTATAATTAATTGAATTACGCTTTGATAAAATCCCACGTCGGGACGAAACGCGTCAGAGAAGTTCTCTCTGTAATGTGCAGCATCGTGAAATAAAGCTGATTTTAACCTTTCCTGGCTGAGTTCCATTATACAGTGACCGCCATCATCCTTTCTTCACTACATGTTACTACCTGGCTGGAGCACGCTGGCGATTTTGCTGCATAGGGTGCCGTGTATCCCTCCCAGCTTCTGGTGTCCGCCCCCTGGAGCATGAGTGGCGTCGGAGCACGCAGCTTGCGGGGATCTGCCCAGGAAGGCAGGGAGACGGCATCGCACACCTCGTGGAGTGCACGTGGAGCGGCGTACAGGTGTACGAGACGGACACAGTTTGCTGGGACCTGTCCAAGGAAGCAGTGAGACGACACCATACATTTCGTGGAGTGTTCGTGGAGCGGGGACAGGTGCTCAAGACGGGCGGTGAGGACATCGGGTCGGGTAAGCGCAGCAGGCTTTAGACTGCTGTGAGTTCAAGAGGGAGGCATCTACGGTTGTTTTTCCTCTTGCCTCTATCTATTCCCTGCACACCAGCCCCCACCCTGGTTTAGTCTGCAACTCACCCTCCTTATTGATTTTATTCATTCAGTGTGTTATCCTGCAGCAAAATTGCCTATTTTTCCTTATATAGAGGTTGCTTGCATACAAACAGTCCAAATACACTCGTTAGAGCATAGGACACTTGGGGTCCATTCCTCATTTCTTTCCCCCTGTGTTAAGGTATGCTTTCCGTACTAGTTGAATGAACACGGAGTGCATTACACTGTTTTCCCTTTTCTCCGGCATTATAGCCCCATAGTTAAAGCTGCAGTTCAAGCAGTATCCTGCATGTATGTTTTTTTTAATAAATCAGTTCTGTAGTAAGAAAAAATACTTTTAGCATTTTCTGTTATAAAAACAACAACTTTGAAAGACCAATTCTCTTGTATTCTATTTTAAAAAGCATGTTTGTTCCTATAGCAACCATTTACATTCCCCAGATCTAAATATGTCGCCAAATTTCGCCGATCAATAGACGGAGACCGAATTGACCGGCAGCTATGCAGTTCTTTAGGTAAGTAAAGATTGCCCACATGAAACTATTGAAGTAAAAAAAAACAAAAAAAACGGGAGCTTGAACTGCAGCTTTAATTTTACATGACGAATGTAATTGAAATGTAACAGTAGAAAAGCAGTTGTGAGTACAGTACTGTATCTATAGTATGTGTTTTTGTGTGGACCAAAATGTTGTTTATCGTACAGTATTAATAAATACTGTACAACACGATTATTGGTGTCTTAAATACTTTATTGTACAATGCATAAATATAAGTTTGAAACAATATAATTTTACATTGTGTTAATGTTATAGACTAAAAATATAGAAACAAACACACACTCCCCCCTCACACACACACTCCCCCTCTCTCACTCACACACCCCCCCCCACTCACACCCTATCTCTCTCCCCCCACACACACTCTCTCTCCCTCCCTCCCCCCCCACACACAGAGACACATGCAGACACACACACTCCCTCCACACACTCTGACTCTCTCTATCTCTCTCCCTCTCCCTCCCCATAGACACACACACATACACAGACACACTCCCCCTCTCACACACACTCCTGGAGGTCTCACCTGTGTGTGTGTGGGGGGGGGGGGGATACTGTAAAGAATCTGCTCCTGGCGTTGATTCAAGCCTTGCAGATCTCTGCAGTTTACAAAGTCTCCCTCTGGCAATCAATGGCACATGTGCTGCCTCTCATTGCAGCTTCAGCCCTGTGCTCCGTCATTGGAGGAATGCTCATACACCTCCCTCTTGTGATTGGCTCACCGTCCTTTATATGCTGGGCTCTGACACTGATTCAGTGCCGAGCATAATCCTTCTCTGGACGTTACTGTGTTCTGCCACAAGCCTCCTGGCTTGCTTTGTTTGTTTACTAACTTCTCTAGTTCTCATTATTAGTTCCTGAGTATCCTGAGACCTGCTGCTACTCTCACGCAGAGGCCTGTTTTGGACTCCTGTGCTGAAGTTCTGTTTTTTCCCCGCGCTGCCCCGCGGTGTTCTTCTACCAGTTTGCTGTCTCCTCCTACAGACACCGGCGTCATGGGCCGAGGCCACTCCTGGTGCAGAGGTCACTCCCGCACTCATGCTCCTATGCTGAAGCAGAGAGCTCCTGTCTACCTGTTGCCAAACTCCTGCCCGAATAATGACGATGCTGCCTTCTCTGATCCTGACCCTGGCTTCTCCTCAGACTACGCTGCCTTCTCCAGTCCGGACCCCTGCTTGTTTGACCACGAACTCCAGATCCAGCTCTGAGGTCTAAGGTCGGTGATTAGGCAACCCCACCTCAGCCTTGCGGTCAGGTCCTGGTTTGTGGCAAGCACAACCATGACACTGGACAAGCTACCCACCTATCTGAACAAGCTCTTCACCCCTACCACACGTATCACTTATCACTTGATCTGACTCCAAAAGACTGTCCATGGTCCCAAGGTTCAACAAAGAATCTGCCCACCCCTTCTCTATAAGGGATCTGTCTGAACATCCAGGAAGTTACATCATCTGGTCCAAAGCTACCACGGCCATCCTGCTTCCTGGCAAATCCTGCCCTTACTCCCCTGACAGGAAATTAGCCTCTCTTTGGTTGTCATTGCCTGCAGCTGCCCCTGGCCTTTAAAAAGCAGGCAGTTGCTACTAGTCTTTGCTTGTGCAAAGTACTGGATATCTTGTTCTGTCTGAGCTCTCTGTTGCCTTTGATTTGCCTGCTGCCTGTTTTGACCTTGGAACTGAATCTGACCACCCTTTGCCTGCTGCCTGCCTTGACCTCGGAACTCGACCTCACTACCCTTTGCCTGCTGCCTGCTTCGACCTCAGAACCGGACCTAACTACCCTTGCATCCCAGGCCCCTGATCCCAGGCCAAGGTCGGTGTATTACTCCCTACCTCTGCCCTGCGGGTCCGTATCCTGTTTGCAGTCAGCAACATTACATTCTCTTACCATGTAATGTATGTAACACTGTTCCCCCCCCCCCGCCCTTCCCCAGTGGGAGATACACAGCTTCTGCTACCTAGGGTGTGGTGCAAGTACCTGTTAGGATCAGGAGAGCTGAGCTGATCTGCGGTGATAGGGAGATCAGGACAGGCATAGGTTCTTCTTCTGAGTTTCTTCTCATGGTGCTTAGTGCCTCCAGCTATAGTGGGCTCCATGGTGTCTGGGGATCAGTCCTCACTATTGCACACTTCTTCCCTCCTGCCCAGGGACTGATACTTAGACAGGAGTATGATGAACAAGGGTCTTTATTCTGGCAATCACTGCAGATGTTCCACATACAGCGGTGCAGGGTCTCAGAGGCTCCAGGTCTCTGTATGATGCTTGGCCCAGATAGTACAGAGCATTTGCTGGTCTAATCAGATGTGCCCCCAGCCCAAGAGCTGGGGTCTGCACGCTCATCCGCGATGGGAGAGACTCACAGCCCTACTGGTCTCTTCCTCTTCCAGACCAGGACTGACTAAATTTGGCACTGCCCTTCATCAGGAACCAGAAGGGGTGGGATCATGGTCTATACCTATCCCTGATTGGCTTACACAGACCATGAGTCCCCACCACACTTCTGTCCATCAGAGAGGAGCATGTAGGGGGGTCACAAGCCCACAGAATTAACCTGTCACAGCCTTCAGCTAGCAGGAACCTACATAACAGGGGGAAAGACAGGCAGAATAGACATACCTGGTTACATGTATAGTCATCATAACTCTGTGCCCAGGACATACTTAAAAATGAGTGGTAACTCTCAGTGTATTACTTTCTGGTAAAACATTTTATAAATAAAGAAATCAATAAACATAAATCTTTGTTCCTGGTTTCATTAAAGATAATATCAGTTAATCCCTTTATTATAAGCAAAGTCTCATAATTTGCCAGCAATATAGCTTCATTAATGTTTCACATTTATTTATTACCATCATCTGTAGAAGACTGTGATGAATGTCACATAATTAAGACTAATTTCTTGTAAATGCACACTCACAACATGCAATGATTACTAATAAGTAATGAGTGAGTTTTGCTTAGATATGCATGCTGATATTAGTTAAGGGATATTTTCTTGTCCCCACTGGGTCCATGTGCTTAAAACACATTAAATGACTCCCTTATTCTTCCACTATCTGACACCTGGCTATATGCCAGGGAACTCCTAATCAGCAGGCACAGAGTCAGGTGGACCCCTGCTGGTTACTTTTTCTTCTTGTATATTCCTGTTGGCAAATGGTCCCCCCAAATCAGTATTCTGCCAATGAACTTCCAAGAGGGCCAATCTGTCCTGGGCCCTTTCCCTTCAACACCCTTAAAGGCTTGCCAATTCTGCCAGGAGCTGCTATATGCCTTTCAGGTACGTTATGCTAAGGACCCTTTCACTAGTTCCTGTAAACTGTCAGCCCTATCTTCAGAGATGATGTGAGCATGTTAATCATCTAACCTGATGTTATTTTGATGCTGCTTTTCTGAAGCTTTCCTATTCGAATAGTATCAAAGATGCTATTCTGCTTCATGAGCATGTGCTTGACCTTAAAATGTATAGGATGATAACTGTGCACACAACCCTCATATTGTCTGACCAAAAGACTATGGGGCCAATTTACAAAGCAGTGATAAACGGTTTTAAGGACGATAATTGCCCTTATAGCGCGATACTGCCTGCTTTGCTATTCTCAAAGCAGTGATAACAGTGCAGTATTGCGCTATAATGGCTTTTTATCACCCAAAAAAAGTCAGTGGAAAAAAAGTGTGTGTGCCGAGCACGCGCATTTTAAGTGAAACGTCTTTCTTTTGTCACTGTTTTCTCACAGTGCATCATTTAATTTTTTTTTAATGCCCATTATTTTTTCCATGGTTCAATAAAGTATTCATTTTAAATTTGTCATATATCATCCAGTATGGTGACAGAGTGCAACTAATTGGGTTCTTTCTCTCTCCAAGTTTCTTCATCAATATTCACCCAATTAGCACCATCACCCTTAGTACACATCAATTGATGCGGGGGTCTCTATCTAGTATATCCATGATTCTCCCAACAAGAATATTAGCATACTGTAGCAAGACACGTGGATAGTCTAAAAGGAAGAGAAAAATCATATGCAAGGTGATTTTAATAAGAAGATAAATGTGAGTACATCTCTCACCAATGTTTTGGAGAACTTACAGTATCTGTTTTAACAATATTACACAATTTTGTGTTTTTTTTGCTCTTCAAATTTCTTTGGATCCATTCACCTGAGGATATTTTCTTTAGTTCCGGACCTGCAAATCACTCGCTGTGCATTGCGAGTGGTTAATTAGTATTCGCATTTGTACATATGCCCATTGGCCCATATGTATCAAAGTAAATTTGGTGCAATTCTCCACCACTTAAATCAAAGACAATATATCCTTTTAATTCTCATTCTTCATTTACTTTCAACTCACTTAAGCAAATTAGACACGCAATACAACTCAATATGCTGCTTTGTCCTCCAATGTAACTACAACACACATCACTGCCAAATGCTCAAAGAACTACATTATCTATCACTGATGTAGCCAGGTCCCCCGGTCTACCCTTACCTCTGCTGCAGTTTGGAGCGTCAGGCAGGTTGCCAGCATGCGCAGGGAGCACTCTGGTACTTCGGAGGCTCCGCGGCGGGCCGAATGTTCAGGGCGCCGCCATTTTGAGGTTCGCGCATGCGCAGTAAATACGGTATGCGACGGTGCCATCGGACAGCTCGCGCATGCGCAGGAAGGTAGCACGCGAAGCTCGGACCTATCAGAGAGGGCAACAGCAGGGGACTACAAGTCCCATGAGTGTTAGGACCGACCACCTGATGCCAGGGAGCCAATAGGGCACTAGGATCTTCTTAGGAAGGGAAATAGGAGGTTGCGCAGGGGAGCACGTTTGTCAGTCGAGTCCAGGAAGGGAAGGGGGTAGGAGCTGCATGTGTAGAGAGGCAAGTAGCCTCTACACTAGGCATGAGAATTCCCCTTAGGTCCCAGTTAAGCCCTGAGTCACACACAGCATATTGTTGCTGTAGGGACAGGCCCTAGAATAGGGAACCTGCCCCATTAGTGGTTGTAGTTCAGGGACACAGCGGACGCTGCAATTCCCTAGCAGAGGTTTGGGACCAGGCCTCTCCAGAGACAGAGATAATATCCAGGTGGGATCGCCCTGGAAGGACGTCGCTGAAGGGATCGCGTGTCGGCGGATCCATTTTTAAGTTGTCTGCTGGCCCGAGCGCAGGAGCGCCCGGCAGGTAACCACACACATCAAGTGCACCAACTATAACACTCTCTTCATAGTGGTCGCGCGGTCACCAAATACTGGGGTTTGGGTGTGGGACATTAGGCACGGTGTGGGGAACACGGTGGAGGGTTGCGTCTTGCGAGACGCTTTGGGTAGTTGTGTCTCTAGAGGGAAAGATTATGCGATGTTTATGCATATGAGGTTATTGTGGTATGTTAGTAAAGGTACTTTTTATTTTACATCAAGTGTGTATATCATTGTATTGGTGTCCTGTGAGGGTCAACTCCCACTCCATTGGGATCCTTCCCAGGTGGAGGCGCTGCATAAAGTAGTGGTAATATAACACTCCAGGCTCTCCGTGGCAGAGGCTCAGGCCCTGCGAGCCAACAGGTTAACAACAGCATTAGTAGCATTTCTGTGTTGAAGGGGAAACAGGGCTACACTAGTATAACAGGGTATGTCCATCAGTACCTGTTTCTCTCGACAGTGTATTTGCTAGGTAAGTTCTGTTAAGTTCAGGCAGGTTAATCTATGGGCCAGTGACCCCCCTTCTGCTTCTCTAGAAAGTGAAGGAAGGTAGGTGGTGACTCATGGCCTGTGTACAGCCCGTTTGTAGGTGGGTACAGTCCATGAGCCCACCCCTTCCAGAGTTTTCTAAGGGAGTAGCCCTTGAGAGGAGGAAGAAGTCTTTGCCCAATGCTCCTCAGGGAGTGAGGTGGGTTTTTGCCCCCTTGCTCTTCAGAGAGTGAGGAGGGAGAGATGGTCCTTGTCCTCTGCTCTCCTGTGAGAGAGGACGGAGCTGTAAGCCTTCCCAATGGCGGGGCAAGCATGCTTACTTTAGGCCTGCTGGCCTAGAAACCACCAGGATCAGAGGCCTATTGATAAGGATGCACTGTCTAGAAAGTCTGAGGCTAGTGGAGGATGTGATGAGCTGCAAAAGAAGAGCTGATGCAGAATGCCCTGCAATAAAGTACGTTCAAAGTTACCTCTGCCTCTGGTGTCAGTTCCTGGACCGGAGGGATATGTTTGTGCAGTGATGGGGGCTGACACCTACACTCCGTGGGTTCCATCACCGCTGGAGGGGCTGACATCAACCCAGAAGAACCCAGAGATCTGTTCGAACCGGTCCTGTTCCTGTCTTCGTACCATCTGGCAGACCACTCAGACCTCCTGCAAACCTACAGGTAGAGCACCATACACCAGTGGTAATACGCCTACTCCCAAACACTGGTCCCTAAGTGAGGTTGGGGGGTGGGGGGGAAGTATATACTTGTATAAGCACAAAGTTCATTTTTCCTGTCTTGCCTTCAAATACTTTCTGGACAAGCTACCCACCTATCTTAACAAGCTCTTCACCCCTACCACACGTATCACTTATCACTTGAGATCTGACTCCAAAAGACTGTTCATGGTACCAAGGTTCAACGAAGAATCTGCCCACCCCTCCTCTTACCGTGCACCTCACAAAAGGAACAACATACCAGAGACTTTCACAGCAGCCACCAGTCTAAATTCCTTCAAAACTAAAGCTGTATCACATTTTAATCTAGTCTGTAACTGTTACATACGCCTATAATATATCATTTATTTAACTGTCCATGCAATGTCTTTAAATATAATGTATAACCATGTATTGTCAGCATAACTCTGTGCCCAGGACATACTTAAAAATGATTGGTAACTCTCAGTGTATTACTTTCTGGTAAAACATTTTATAAATAAAGAAATCAATAAACATAAATCTTTGTTCCTGGTTTCATTAAAGATGATATCAGTTAATCCATTAATTATAAGCAAAGTCTCATAATTTGCCAGCAACGTAGCTTCATTAATGTTTCACAATAATTTATTACCAT
Source organism: Ascaphus truei (assembly GCF_040206685.1). Taxonomy (NCBI): domain Eukaryota; kingdom Metazoa; phylum Chordata; class Amphibia; order Anura; family Ascaphidae; genus Ascaphus; species Ascaphus truei. Next base: position 367,541,674 of record NC_134485.1, read on the forward strand.
CATCTATAGAAGACTGTGATGAATGTCACATAATTAAGACTAATTTCTTGTAAATGCACACTCATAACATGCAATGATTACTAATAAGTAATGAGTGCGTTTTGCTTAGATATGCATGCTGATATTAGTTAAGGGATGTTTTTTCATCCCCACTGGGTCCATGTGCTTAAAACACATTAAATTACCCCCTTATTCTTCCACTATCTGATACCTGGCTATATGCCAGGGAACTCCTAATCAGCAGGCACAGAGTCAGGTGGACCCCTGCTGGTTACATTTTCTTCTTGTATATTCCTGTTGGCAAATGGTCCCCCCAAATCAGTATTCTGCCAATGAACTTCAACGCCCTTAAAGGCTTGCCATTTCGGCCAGGAGCTGCTATATGCCTTTCAGGTACGTGATGCTAGGGACCCTTCCACTAGTTCCTGTAAACTGTCAGCCCTATCTTCAGAGATGATGGGAGCATGTTAATCCTCTAACCTGATGCTTTTCTGCTTCCTGAGCATGTGCTTGACCTTAAAGCTGCAGTTCAAGCTCCCGTTTTTTTACTTCAATAGTTTCATGTGGGCAATATCTACTTACCTAAAGAACTGCATAGCTGCCGGTCAATTCGTTCTCCGTCTATTGATCGGCGAAGTTTGGCGACATCTTTAGATCTGGGGAATGTAAATGGTTGCTATAGGAACAAGCATGCTTGTTAAAATAGAATACAAGAGAATTGGTCTTTCAAAGTTGTTTTTTTAAAAACAGAAAATGCGAAAAGTATTTTTTCTTACTACAGAACTGATTTATTAAAAAAAAACACACATGCAGGATATTCCTTGAACTGCAGCTTTAAAATGTATTTTATTGTATATTCTGATGAGTCTCATGACTTGGGGAGAGGTTGAAGCTAGGATGTTAACTGTGCACACGACCCCCATGTTGTCTGACCAAAAGACTATGGGGCCGATTCACAAAGCAGTGATAAATGGTTTTAAGGATGATAATTGCCCTTATAGACCGATACTGCCTGCTGTGCTATTCACAAAGCAGTGATAACAGTGCAGTATCGCGCTATAATGGCTTTTTATCACCCAAAAACAGTCAGTGAAAAGAAAGTATGTGTGCCGAGCACGCACATTTCAAGTGAAACCTCTTTGTCTTTTGCCAGTGTTTTGTCACAGAAATTGTATTTGTGATGGTGATGTTTTAATTAAAAATCAAAACACAATTTCAGTGCAAAAACGCAAATTATTTTGACTTACAAAGCATGTTTAAGCTATTTGCACTTCTATATTTATAGTAACTGTGAATTCCTCATGTGTGCATGTCACTGTGCGTGTGCCAGTTAGTGTGTGGACACGTGCCAGTCCGTGTGTGTGTGGGCGCCAGTGTGTGCGTGAGTCACTCAGTGTGTGTGTGTGTGTCAGTCAGTGTGTGCGCGCGCCAGTTAGTGTGTGGACACGCGCCAGTCAGTGTGTGTGTGTGGGCGTCAGTGTGTGCGTGAGTCAGTGTGTGTGTTTGTGTGTGTGTCAGTCAGTGTGTGCGTATAACTGTGTGTTGCTCTCTCCCCCTCTCTCTTGACATGATCTTTCTGAGTCCCCTGGCATGGAGCAGCCCCCCCCCCCCCCCACCCCTCTCTCCTACCCCCGGCAGGGCTGCTGTGGTGCGCTCTCTCCTGACATGATCTCGAGGAGATTTTGTAAGGTGTGGGGGGGAAGAGTACGTGAGAGAGGGGTGGGAGGAAAAGGAAGCCAATTTAGCTACAGGAATCTCAGACAAGTGAAAGAGCAGAGGGCAGTAAACATTACCGAGAGGGCAGACCGGAGACAGAGTGCTGTAACATAACGTGTGTGTGTCTCCAGCGTTGCCTTCCTCCTCTCCGGTGACTCCTCCTGGTGGAAGCTGGCAACACTGACGGCCTCTTCTGCCAGCAGTGACGTCACTTCCGTCACCAGTGACTTCCGTCTCCATCAACTCCATTCACTGCCAGGCAATTTTGCTCATGTGGTAGGTGTACCCAAAGAAGTTTCACTTAAAAAAGTCGTACGATAGCCAAAAAAGGTAAACCCGATGGTTTTTTTGCCAGTAACTGCTATTCACAAAGCAGTGATAACTGAATCATACTATAAAAGCTAACCAGATTTTTTCACCAGCTAAAGGCTGGCGCAAAAGAGATTGAGACATGCATAAAAGCATAAAAAAAAAAAATCTGCACATTATTTACACCAGAGGCCAGCAGGGGCTTCCGGGTGGTCCCCGGGGGTCCCGGGTGATGTTGTGAATATGTGTGTCCCCCGGGTGATGTTGTGAATATTTGTGTGTCCCCCACGTGATGTTGGATTTCAATGTAGCCCGGGAATTGCGGGTCCGACATTTCTGGGAAAGATGCTCCCTAGAGGGTTTAACTGGGGCTGAGGTCATCAGCCGATATCGATTGAGCTCAGTGGCTATCTTTCAACACTATGAAGAGCTGAGAGATGATTTAGAGCCATCAACAGACAGGAGTTATGCAGTGCCTGGCCTTGTTAAATTGCTGAGCTCATTACATTTTCTTGCTTCTGCGTCTTTTCAGACAACTGTGGGCATTGTAGGTGGGGTTTCGCAGGCAACATTCTCGCGGGCCCTTAGCCAGTTTCTATGTGCACTGACTAGACACACTAGGAATTAATGACATTTTCCTAGAGAGCAGACAGAGTGGCAGGAACTGAAGACTGCATTTTATAATGTAGCAGGGCTACCCAATGTGATGGGTGCTATAGATTGCACACGTTGGGTTTACCCCGCTACGTGAAAGGGAGAGGCATTTCTGTAACAGGAAGCATTACCACTCTTAATGTGCAGGTCATATGTGACGCGCACATGAACATTCTGAGTGTTGTAGCCCTATTCCCAGGTTCCTGCCACAATTCCTATATCCTGCAGAGTTCTTTAGTCTTTCGCGCATTTGAAGCGGGGAAATACGGTGATGGATGCTATTGGGTCAGTCAATGTTACACAAACTGCACTTATATAAAAATTACATTTAGATGTTTATGTTTTATTATTTGTTGCAAATATATTTAAAAAAAAACTATATATATATTTACATGAAGCATTTTATATGGTACATACAAAATATATAATCCATGTGAAGCAGATTTCAATTGTCATCTATTATTAATGACATAAGAACAGGGAATTAGTGGCCAATACAGAGTCGTTGCTTCCACATTGCAGTAGTAATGCTATAGCCATCAGATGTGAGATTGTATATGCTTATAATGTTAAACGGGTGTCATGATTACAGTATGTCAAAACTAATGATTCCTGAATCTTGGATTGTATTGGCATGTGTGGTACATTCTTAACTTTGTGTTTTATGTACTAGGACATGGCAAGAGGCAATGTTTCTCATATAAGTTACATATGATATTAACATTCATGTGTTTTTGCTCTCTTATAGGTGATTCAGGATATGGAAGCCATTTCCCTATGCCTAAGGGAACTACGCAGGGACTACTAAGGGAACTACACGTGCTGCTGTACCTGTCTGCTAAAGGGAGGCATAAGCCTCCGCCTCTGGGAGCCTGGGGTGAGCTCTTTCTCCTTGCGTGCAGCGCCTCCACCTATGAGGGATCCCTGTGTTGGCAGGATAACCCCTCACAGGAACCAATACACAGTAAAGAATAATACACCACACAAGGTATATAACTAAAGTTTACTGTATACACATACAAACACATTGTGATGACTCAGGAGATTCCTTCCTCTCCTTGTCCCTCTCTCCCATCTCCTGTCACCCTTTCTATTCCTTCCCACTCCTCTCCTTCACCTTCTACCTCTCTCCCCTTGCCTTGATCCTCCCTGCTCCCTCTCCCCCGCGGTAGCTCCTTTACCTTCCCCTGTGGTGCCATCCGTCCCGTTGCCTCCTCCTCGCGTGGTGCTTGTGGCTCGGCGTTCCGCGTCCCTGGTGACGCGTCCGGTGCGTGCGTCCCCTCAGCCCATGGAGGACGCGCGTGCATGCTCCTCCCTGCCCTTGCTGGCCATCGCGCGGGCACAGGCCTCGCGTGCGTTTCCCTCCTCTTGGCTCCGTCCTCCTCCTGCAGTCTTCTCCTGCTCCGTGCGGTCCACGCCTGTGTTGCAACCTGTGCGCGCGCATCCCCAGCTTACAGACGCTTCTTATCAGGTTTCCCCTGTCTCTGCCTCCCAAGCTGTACAGGCCATTTCCCCTTCTGTCTCCTCCTCTTCTTCCCCTGACCTATCTCCAGCTTCTCACTCAGAAGCGTGTGTGAAGAGCTCCCAGGCATTTGGTAAGGAATCAGCTTTATTCTTTCTTTATTTGTTATATTTTGCTGTGGATCTGTGGGGGAGTATACTGTGAGTATACTGTGAGTTTTTAGAGGGTTTTGGGTGCTTTTTCAGGTTTAAAAAACATTTTTGGTTTTCACCCAGAGGCTGCAGTGATTCAACCCAGCAAAGCTACACTGTGGCTGGCTGGAAACTGTAGTCTCAACCCCTCTCACCTCACCCACCTCTGGTTGTTTCTTTTTCTTCTAATTTCACCTTAATTTAAGCCTGATTTCCTTTTGTCATTTGCATTTTTGGGAGCTCTGTGTCTTACTTTAAGACCTTCAATATTGTGGTGTGGTTTCTTGTAAGAGAGAGAGTTAAATAATAAGGGGAGAAAAGAGAAGATTACAGCAGGTTTTAAAAAGCTTTTTTTCTTCCCCTCCCTGTGCAGAGATAGTTAATTGGTTCTTAAAGGGACAGTTTCCTCTCTGCATCTCTCTCCCTAAGCACTATTTCCTCCCCTTACTTAGAGGCTTATTTTATCATGCCTGGGGGGAATAGGACTAGTGCAGCAACGGGGGCCACACCTGGACATCGGACCCCAAAAACTGGGGCCCCTAGGATCAATAACCACAGCCCTAGGCCTGGTACATCCAGTGCCCTGGCCACACCTCCCCCGGCTCCTGTTGTCAGTTTAACCCCTGCAGTCCCAGTTCCAACATGGGTGCAGGTGGCAGCTGCAGGCATTGACCCCAGCAACAACAACGCTGGGGCCACGCCCGGTGTGAGCAGGAAGCTTGGGGTGAGGTGCCCAATGTCACCTGGCCTCAACATGGAGATCTATGTGAGGGCTGTGGCAGACGTTGTGGGTCCCTCTGCTGTGGTGGCAGCCAGCAAGATGTATGGGAGGGGCATTTTCTTCCTCCGTACGCTGGCTGCCACCCACACCCTGGTGCAGAAAGGAATCAGTGTAGGGGGGACCTACATCCCCATAGAGCCCTTGGAGGGGTTAGGCACAAAAATAATCCTGTCCAATGTGCCCCCTTCATCCCAGACAGCCTCATGCGCCCACGCCTGCAAGCCCTGGGAGATATTAAATCTCCCATAACAAAAATTCCGCTGGGCTGCAGGGATAGAGCGCTGAGGCATGTGCTCTCATTTAGGCGGCAGGTACAGCTGCTGCTGCCGGGGAGCACAGAATCTGTGGAGGGGTCCTTTAGGGTGCCCTACAAGGGCATTCAATACACTGTGTTCTATGGCACGGAGGGGGTTTGGTGTTATTTGTGCAAGGAGCTGGGGCACACTCGTAGGAGTTGCCCCAAAAGGAATAGAAATCCCACTTCAGCTCCTGCACCCGCACCTCCCTCTGCCAAGACACCCGGTGCCGCTGTGCCCACCACAATGGGGCCCTCGAGGGCCCAGGTCCCTCCAGGGACCGCAAGAGATGTCACTGTCCCATTCCGAACAGTGACATCTGTACCTCTCCCCAAAGAACAGAGGGAGAAGGAAAAACCCTCGAGGGCCCAGGTCCCTCTGGGACCGCAGGAGATGTCGCTGTCCCATCTCGAACAGTGACATCTGCGTCCACCACAGCGGGGCCCTTGGGGGCCTAGGCCCCCCCTGGGACCGCAGGAGATGTCGCTGTCCCATCTCGAACAGTGACATCTGCGCCCACCACAGAGGGGTCCTCGGGGCCCAGGTCCCCCCTGGGACCGCAGGAGATGTCGCTGCCCCATCTCGAGCAGTGACATCTGCACCTCTCCCCGGGGAGCGGAGGGAGGGGGTCGCCCTGGAGCAGCCACCCTCTGTTGTCGCTGTCCCCCCCTGGGAGGAGACACCCTGTGCCGCTGCGCCCACCGGGGCGGGGCCCTCGGGGGCCCAGGTCCCCCCTGGGACCGCAGGAGATGTCGCTGCCCCGTCTCGAGCAGTGACATCTACACCTCTCCCCGGGGAGCGGAGAGAGGGTGAGGGGGTCGCCCTGGAGCGGCCACCCTCTGTTGTCACTGTCCCCCCCGGGAGGAGACACCCTGTACCATGCGCCCACCGCGGCGGAGCCCTCAGGGGCCCAGGTCCCCCCTGGGACCGCAGGAGATGTCGCTGCCCCATCTCGGGCGGTGACGTCTGCACTTCTCCCCAGGAAAATTAGGGAGAAGAAAAGAGTACCCTGAAGAAGTCACCCTCTGTTGTCGCTGTCTCCCCCCAGGAGCACCCTACCCCCAATGTAAGCAACATACAGGGTGTGGGGAAGCGGTGGGAGGCTCCCGCTGAGGAGGTGACAGTACCCTTTTTTGGGGAATCAATCCCCAGGAAGAGGAAAGCAAAAACTAAGAACAAGAGGGTGATTGAGGAGGGCGAGGAGGGTGAACCGTATTACGTTCACCCTCAGAAGTCTCCAAAGCGGAATGCAACATCAATTCCGCACCGGGTGGCCCTGTCCGGCCCACAGGTTAGGATTAGCCAGTGTAAGCCGGACCCCATAAATATGCAGTCCCCCCCCTCGAAGATCTGGAGGGAATGCAGGAGGAGGTACCCGGCATCCCTGGGGTGGAAGATCAAAGTGCTCAACAACATGAGGCTTTGCTCCTAGAAATGGACATTGGGGAGCCTTCCAACACCCCTCCCAGTTGGAGAACATCCCCCGGGGACTTGTGTTTCGGTGAATCTGCCGCGCCGGACACAGTTGTCTTCGGGGACTCGGAGGTCGGCCAGGATCCCCCTCCAGCTGTGCCGCCTTCGGGTGGCACACCTGAGGCTGAGCCCCGGTTTGTGTCACCGGAAGAAGGGGATGGGCTTGGGCTGACCACCGTGGTGGGGGTTTGGAGGATGGAGCGGGGGAGGCGGGTGTGGGTGAGGGTGTTTTAGCGAGCACTTCATTTTGCATCTGGGAGATGCCAGATGTGAGCTCTCCTGGTGAGGAGTTTTGGTCAGGCACTTTGTTGGAGGCGACTGCTGGGCTGGACCCTCCCTATGAGGTACTTGCTGAAAAGTGCCCTCCCGCGATTCATGCGAACGCCCGTGGCATACCGTTTGTTCGCATGGTGGTAGAGGAGACCAGAAGGGCACTTGTGCCTCATTGGCCCCCGAGGACACTAGGGAGACTGCTACCTCCGCCATACCGCCACCAGCTACCCCTGAACATCCCACCCCGGGGTTGGATGTGGAGGATATAGTGGACCCCCTCGTGGAAACCGAGGAGGGGACCCACTTTAAGGCTGAGAAAGGCCCCCGCAGAGAAGGGCGGTGGTCTTCAGTTTTTCAGTCAAGAGGAGCTCGGGGAGTTGGGGCTCAGTGAGGAGTCCTCTGGCACCGCGGAGGCGGTGGACTCTTTGACCCCCATTATCCCTGCCCAGGAGCTAGATGGTTTCCTGGAGGATACCCTCTGCAAACACGGAACCACGAAGGTGCATTTGGCCCTTGGAAGGTGGAAGGATGCCTCGGTCATTCTCCACTCTCTCTTAGTATACATCAGGGCTAACCACAAGGCCAAAATCTCTGGGCCTATCCCTCTTCGTGTCCTGAAATTTCATAAATTGATGCGAGACCACATAAAGGCTTCTCGGGGTGTAGCTCCCTGAGCGCCTGTGGAAAGCAAAACTCCTGATTACCAATGGCTTTGAGCATCGGTACACTTAACGTGAATGGCTGTAAGGACGGGTTTCGCAGGTTCCAGGTACTCTCCTTTTTACAGAAGGGAAAGTATTCTGTGAGTTTCCTTCAGGAAACCCATACCACTCCAGAGGCTGAAGCCAGCTGGCATCTGGAGTGGCGAGGCAAGGTCTTCTTCAGCCACCTCACTTCGTCATCTAGTGGGGTGGTGACACTGTTCTCTGAGTCCTTTCAACCAGAGCTACTGCTTGCCAAAACTGTTGTTCCAGGTCGCCTGTTGCATCTCAGGGTCCGGCATGAGGACTACACATTTAATTTCTTGAACGTGTATGCTCCTGCCACCGGACCCCTGAGAAGGCAGTTCTTCATCAGAATGTCTGAATACCTGGAGACAGTGGATGCGGACGAAAACGTGGTGCTCGGAGGTGATTTCAACTGCACCCTCGAGGCTCTGAAAGACCGGAATGGCCCGGAGCCACACCCGTGTTATGCGTCGGCCTTGCGAGAGGTCATCACCCGCTACTCCTTGGTAGACGTCTGGCGAGAACAACATCCCGAGGCATCCACTGAGTTCACCCATGTTAGGGTGTTTAGGGGTGAACGGATGTCCTGGTCCCGGATCGACAGGCTGTATATATCTAGCCACAGCCTGTCGCGAGCCCAGTCCAGTACCATTAGGCTGGCGCCATTTTCGGACCACAATTGTGTGTCCATGACGGTGGCGCTACTACCAGCAGCGCCCTTGGCCGCCTATTTGCACTTCAACAATACGTTGTTGGAAGACAAGGGATTTGCAACGTCGGTCCGAGACTTTTGGATGGCCTGGAGAGGTTGCAGATCAGACTTTGCCACGTTAGAGCAGTGGTGGGACGTGGGCAAGGTTCATCTGCGTCTCGTTTGTCAGGAGTACACCAAAGGTGCCAGCAGGCGGCGCGATGCTGAGATCGAGGCCTTTAGGGAAGAGGTGCTCAATCTCGAGAAGCGGCTGTCTGTGGCAGGAGACCAATACCTGCAGTGTGTGTACATGGAGAGGAAGTGTGCTCTCCGGGACTTGGAAGATCGGAGAGCTCGGGGGGCGTATGTGCGATCCCGCATCCACTTCCTTCGGGAGATGGGTCGTGGGTCGCGCCTCTTCTATGCGCTGGAGAAAAAGAGGGGAAACCGTAAACATATCCCCTGCTTGCTAGCAGAAGACGGTACCCCTCTGACTGACCCGGAGAGCATCCGGGACAGAACCCGGAGATTCTACGTAGACCTTTTCTCTCCGGAGTCCATCCAGCCAGACGCATGCAGGGTCTTATGGGAGGGGCTTCCCACGGTCGGCGAGGGTGGAAGGGAGCAGCTTGAGTTACCTTTGACTCTGGCCAAGCTCTATGAAGCCCTCAGTCTCATGTCCCGCGGAAAAACGCCGGGGCTAGATGGGCTGACTGTGGAGTTCTTCCGGTTTTTCTGGGAGATGCTGGGACCTGATTTCACAGAGGTCCTGGCCGAAACCCTGGAGACCGGTGAGATGCCCCTTTCGTGTCGGCGGGCAATACTGTCTTTGCTGCCGAAGAAGGGGGGATCTCCACCAGATCTCTAACTGGTGACCAGTCTCACTGCTAAGCACGGACTATAAGATCATAGCCAAAGCGCTCTCGCTGAGGCTCAAGTCAGTGCTGGCAGAGGTGATTCACCCCGACCAGTCCTATACTGTCCCGGGCCGGAGTATTCATGACAACATTTTTCTGGTCCGGGACCTGCTACATCACGCGCAGAGGACTGGTCTGTCACTCGCCCTCCTGTCCCTAGATCAGGAGAAGGCGTTTGACAGGGTGGATCACCGTTACCTCATGCAGACCCTGCGGGAGTTTGGCTTCGGCCCACAATTTGTGGGCTTTCTCCAGATGCTGTACGCCTCTGCAGAGTGTCTGGTGAAGATCAATTGGTCCCTAACGGCACCTTTTGTGTTTGGTCGGGGAGTACGTCAAGGGTGCCCCCTGTCTGGGCAACTGTAAGCGCTGGCCATTGAGCCCTTCCTCTGCCTACTGAGGAGGAGGCTCACCGGGCTGGTGCTGCGGGAGCCCGACATGCGGGTAGTCCTGTCGGCTTATGCCGATGACATGCTCCTCGTGGCCCAGGACCTAGATGATCTAGAGTGGGCGCAAGCATGCCAAGAGGTCTACACCATGGCCTCTTCTGCTCGGATCAACTGGTCTAAGTGCTCCGGCATTTTGGTGGGTCCCTTACAGGTGGACTCTTTGCCCCCCACGTTTCGTAATGTCTCGTGGGGGAGCGATACTCTCAAATATCTGGGAGTCTACCTGTCTGCTGCGGAGAACCCGGCGCCAGAAAACTTCAGTGATCTTGAGGAACGAGTCATTGCTCGTCTGGGGTCTTGGGTGTATCTGTCGAGAATGCTTTCCCTCAGGGGAAGAACCCTGGTGATCAACCAGCTGGTGGCCAGTCAGCTATGGCACCGGCTGATAGCCATGGGTACGACCCCCAAATTTATCAACAAGATCCAGAGGAGGTTGATGGATTTTTTTCTGAATGGGGAAGCATTGGGTCTCTGCGGGAGTTGTGTGCCTTCCTTTGGAGGAGGGTGGACAGGGAGCGGTGTGTGTCCGCTCCCAGTTACACACTTTCCGCCTCCAATACCTGCAGAGATACCTATTCGCAGATCCGTCTCCGCAGTGGTGCCAGCTGGCAACCAGTTTCTTTTTCCAGCTGCGCAATATGAGGTATGACCGGCAACTGTTTATCATCAGGCCCGAGGGTTTAGGTAGAGACCTCTCGGAGCTGCCGGCATACTACCGGGACTTACTTAAGCCCTGGAAACAGGTCTCCGCGACCAGGAAGGAACAGGCGGTGGGAGTTGATTTCCTAGCCGAGGCCATGCTGTATAATCCGGCAGTGGGGGCTCGGATGTTGGATTCACCCTCTATTTGCCGCCGGCTAATCCTGGCGCAGGTGACCAGAGTCGGGGATCTCCTGGACTTTGAGCGGCGAGACTGGGTTAGGGCAGAGGTGCTCGCGCCCGTATGGGTCTGCGTACTGCCCGCGTCCCTCATCATTTGATCCGGGAGATTAAAGATGCCATCCACCCCGACTCACGCACCTTCATTGAGGGGGTATTGCAGACCGGAGAGCCTTGTCAACCTATCAACTTCAGCTCTCTGGATCTTTGCGTGGAACCAAAGCCACGGCAACCCTCTCGGGCTCCTCTCTCCCCCAACCTCAGCAGGTTGGGGGATATGTCCCCGGTATGTTTCCGCGGCATGCCAAGGAAAGTCCTGTATTCTCTAGTGCTCCATATAGTGCACTACCTCGCCCTTGTCACCCGCCCTGATACTATCTGGAGGCAGGTATTTCCTGCGAACGAGGGCGAGAGACTACTCTGCTCTCTGGTATCCCTTTGAACCCTGCTACACGTATGACTTCGCTGACCTCTGGCTTCCTAGGACCTGGCTTGCCCTCTGACGACTCTACCCTCTGGATCCCTGAACATTGGCAAACGGACACGACTATTCTCATGGTCAGTCCCCAAGCGTTGCAAGTATACTCTAACAACTCTTCCAACAGGCCCAGCAACGCTATACCACACTCCGGGCTTGCTCCCACTGCTGTGGGTGTGTGGTATCATACCGTTTCCACCTAGGTACTGGGTTCTAGCTTGGTCTGTGGGCATACAGGCGTGACATTATGCAGAGCCCAACAAACGCAGACCCCCTGAGGTGGGTACAAGTATTACCATAGAGGCCTTCCGCTTTGTTAGCGATCAGCTGTCCACGGTTTCCCAGCAATTAGCCACCTTCGCCCTTGCCTGGGCCTCTACTCAATGGGAACGTGGTAGCAAAATAACGCAAGATTATATTTTATTCAGACGTGAATTCCAACTGGTGTTTGATACCCTCGCACGGCACGAGACAGCTGCCTTCTCCCTCTTCCATGTTTCTCAGGGTCGAAATTCAGCTGCCAAATACGCCATCGCGTTCCGTACGCTGGCCGCCGAAGTCCAATGGAATGATGAGGCGCTCGCAGCTGCATACTGGCACGGACTCTCAGATACGCTGAAAGACGATCTAGCTACTCACGCCCGGCCTACGTCCCTGGAGGAACTCATCACCCTGCGCGTACGCATGGATCAGCGCACGCAAGAGCGATGACACGAGAGGCACTGTTCCCGTTCTTCTTCCTCTGTTGTTTCTCACAGGTCAGTCGCTACTCCTCTCCTGGCCCTGGAGGCCTCGGAACCTATGCAGGTTGGCAGTCAACAACTCGAGGCAACCGAGAGAGCGCGGCGGCGCCAGAACAGGCTGTGTTTCTACTGAGCTTCCTCGGAACATCGTCTCCAGAATTGTCCCTTGAAGCCGGGAAACGGGCACACCTAGTAAAGGTAGAGGGGCTTCTACTGGGTACTGTCTCTCCTAACCCCTCTCCTTCCAAAGCTCTCCCTAAGAAGCTGATGCTACCAGCCACACTGGAGGGTCCCAACCTTGTCGTAAAGGTTGAAGCGTTCATAGATTCCGGATCGGGCGGTAATTTCCTGGACCAACAGTTTGCAGTGGAGAATCAAATCCCCATGGTCAGAAGGAAGAGCCCAGTTGGCCTTGAGGCCATCGACGGACGACCACTCCAGCCAGCTTTCATCATCTGGGAGTCTATTCCTCTTACCTTTACCCTGGCTGATGGTCACAAGGAGGTATTTGTCTTTGACGTTTTCCAGTCCCCTTCAGTACAAATTATATTAGGATTGCCTTGGCTTCAACTCCACAATCCGCGCATTGATTGGTCCGGTACCTTGCCCATCCAGTGGCCCTCGTCCGCAGATACTACGCCAGCGGATCATCCCGTGGTTGTGCTTGCTGGTCTGGACTCCGTACCTGCCAATCGCTCGTCCCTACCTGCCGTGTACCATGAGTACCTGGACGTGTTCAACAAGGTACAAGCAGAGGTCCTCCCTCCTCATCGCCCGTACGATTGCCCGGTCGACCTCATCCCTGGGACTGTTCTGCCAAAGTCTAAGTCTTACCCACTCTCCATCCCGGAGACCGAGGCCATGACTACTTATATTCAAGAAAACTTGGAAAGAGGTTTCATCCGCAACTCCACCTCTCCTGCCGGTGCGGGGTTTTTTTGTGTGAAGAAGAAGGATGGATCTCTAAGGCCTTGTATAGATTTCCGCGGACTCAATAAGATCACGGTGAAAAACAGGTATGCGCTTCCGCTCATTTCTGAACTGTTCGATCGTCTCCAAGGGGCCTCTATTTTTTCAAAACTTGACTTAAGGGGTGCCTATAATCTCATTCGCATAAGGGAGGGAGACAAGTGGAAAACTGCATTTAACACATGTTCTGGACACTATGAATACCTTGTTATGCCCTTTGGGTTGTGTACGCCCCGGCCGTGTTTCAAGAATTTATGTACGACATCATCCGTGACGTTTTGGGAACCTTTGTCATTGTCTATCTAGACGACATCCTTATTTTTTCTAAAAATCTGGAGGAACATATTCAACATACTAAACTTGTGCTCTCCAGGCTGCGTTCTAACCGTCTTTACGCCAAGATGGAAAAGTCTTTGTTTCACCAGGCTTCCATGGCCTTCCTAGGCTATATCATCTCCAGCCAAGGTTTCTCCATGGACCCAGAGAAGCTGAAGGCGGCCCTCGATTGGCCACTCCCTAATTCGCTCAAAGCGGTGCAACGTTTTCTTGGCTTCGCTAATTATTACAGGAAGTTTATCAAAAAAAATTCTTCCATTGCCCTTCCCATCACCGTCTTGACCAAAAAGGGCGCCGACGTCTCATCCTGGTCACCAGACGCCATCACATCCTTTGAGACTCTCAAGAAGGCGTTCGTGTCTGCCCCCATCCTGCATCATCCGGATACCTCCCTCCCCTTTACTTTGGAGGTTGACGCCTAAGACGTAGGAGCTGGCGCAGTTCTGTCCAAGAGGACTTCTCCCCAAGAGAAACTCCATCCTTGTGGTTTTTTTTCACGGAAATTTTCAGCAGCAAAGAATTATGATGTCGGTAATCGTGAACCTTTGGCCATTAAGTTGGCTCTCCAGGAATGGAGACATCTTTTAGAGGGTTCCAAGGAACCAATCGCCATTCTCACGGACCACAAAAATTTGTTATATATTGAGGGTGCTCGTCGCTTGGGCTCCCGCTAGGCTCGCTGGTCACTCTTCTTTTCCGCTTCAACTACACCATCTCTTATATCCCCAGTACCAAAAATGTTAAAGCGGATGCCCTTTCTCGTCAGTTTGCGTTTGAGACCGAGGCTAAAGGAATCTCTGAACCTATTCTACCGGCCAAGTGCATAGTCTCGGCTAACAATTTTGATATATTGGACGAGATCCACAAGGCACAAGCACATGTCCCCAGCAGGTTCAGGGTACCAGAAGGACGTCTCTACGCGGCTCCACGTTTCTGCCATAAAGTCTTACTTTGGGGTCATTCCTCCAGAGAAGTTGGTCATCCAGGCTTCAAGAGGACAGCTGATCTCATTAAACGGACTTTCTGGTGGCCTAAGATGAATCAAGATATCCTCAATTTTACTTCCGCCTGTCCTGTTTGTGCCCAGAGTAAAACCCTCCATCATAAGCCTTCTGGACTTCTGCTACCCCTTCCCATCCCGGAACAACCCTGGAAACACATTTCAATGGACTTTATCGTTGAACTGCCAGTGTCCAAAGGGATGAACACTATCTTGGTCGTAGTTGATAGATTTTCAAAGCAGGCTCATTTTGTTCCCCTCAAGGGTCTTCCTAACTCGGCTACCTTATCAGATGTCTTCTCCAAAGAAATCTTTAGGCTGCATGGCGTTCCCATTTCTATCGTCTCAGACCGGGGTTCCCAGTTCATCTCGAAATTCTGGCAAGCTTTCTCTCAAAGATTGGGTATCTCCCTCTTGTTCTCCTCTGGATATCATCCACAAACCAACGGTCAAACTGAAAGGATGAACCAAACTCTCGAACAGTATCTGAGATGCTTCATTTCCGACTCACAAGATAACTGGGTGGATCTTCTACCGTGGGCCGAATTTGCCATTAATTCCTTAAAGAACGAGTCCACTCAGGAGTCTCCTTTTTTCATCAACTGTGGCTTTCACCCCTGTAGCCTCCCTCTCTCACCTTCTCCTTCTGGAGTTCCTGCAGCCGACTCTCATATCACCAACTTGCAAGAATCCTGGAAAAAGATTCTCAAGTCCTTACGGTCTGCGGTGGCCAAGCAAAAGACCAAAGCTGATCGCCACCGCCAAAAAGGTCCTTCATTCAAACCTGGTGATCTGGTCTGGCTGTCATCCAAGAACATTAGGCTCAAGTCTCCTTCACCCAAACTGTCCCCTAGATTCTTGGGACCTTTTAAAATCCTAGAGAAAGTCAATCCTGTAGCCTTTCGCCTCGAGCTTCCCCCTCTATGAAAATTCCATCAGTTTTTCACGTTTCCCTCCTTAAAGAATTTGTGTCCAGCCCTCATTTCCTGGATACCTCGCGGAGACCTAGTTCAGTGTCCACCATGGGTCAACAGGAGTACGAAATACAGTCTCTTGTCGACTCTCGTGTCTCCAAAAAAGGACTTCAGTTTTTGGTACACTGGAAGGGCTACGGTCCTGAGGAACGTTCCTGGGTACCGGCACATCACGTCCACGCCCCAAGGTTGCTTTCCCAGTTTCACCAGAAATTCCCCCTTAAGCCGTGGTTGGATCACTCAGAGATTGATCCTCAAGGGGGCGATACTGTGACGACTCAGGAGATTCCTTCCTCTCTATGTCCCTCTCTCCCATCTCCTGTCACCCTTTCTACTCCTTCCCACTCCTCTCCTTCACCTTCTATCTCTCTCCCCTTGCCGCAGCACGTTCCCCGCAGGTGCTGCATACCCACGCGCTCCCTTAACCCTTGCCTTGATCCTCCCTGCTCCCTCTCCCCCGCGGTAGCTCCTTTACCTTCCCCTTGTGTTGCCATCCATCCCGTTGCCTCCTCCTCGCATGGTGCCCGCGGCTCGGCATTCCGCACGCCTGGTCACGCGTCCGATGCGTGCGTCCCCTCAGCCCATGGAGGACGCGCGTGCATGCTCCTCCCTGCCCTTGCTGGCCATCGCGCGGGCACAGGCCTCGCGTGCGTTTCCCTCCTCTTGGCTCCGTCCTCCTCCTGCGGTCTTCCCCTGCTCCGTGCGGTCCGCGCCTGTGTTGCAACCTGTGTGCGCGCATCCCCAGCTTACCGGGGGCGCGCGCACAGACGCTTCTTATCAGGTTTCCCCTGTCTCCGCCTCCCAAGCTGTACAGGCCATTCCCCTGACTGCCCCTTCTGTCTCCTCCTCTTCTTCCCCTGACCTTTCTCCAGCTTCTCCCACTTCTCTCTCTACTCCTCCCCTCTCTGTCATTGGTGCACCTCCCTTTATAATACCTGTCTGTCCACCTCTTCCTCGCTCTGCATAGTTCCTGTTTCCCTGTGTGTACCTGACCTATGCTGTGCTCCCTCTGTGCTCCTTTGATTACCTGCTCCTGTGTTACTTTGGATTTCCCTGGCTTTGACCCCTGCTTACCCTGGACTACTCTGCTCTCTGGTATCCCTTTGAACCCTAAAAACACATAAACCGGCGCCTTCAAAAGAAAATAAAGATATATAGCCTGACCGAATATAGTCCAATGCAGCTGGGATGAGATCCAAGGCAGTATCTTCAATGAAGTCTCATAGAACGACAAACAAACAAATAAGACAACAACATGGAAGAAAAAAAGAGAAAGAGATCATAGTGCAACTAAAAACAAAAAATCACTGATAAGGTTTACAAGGAATGATTGCAAATTTAATACGATGAATAAAAATGATTATAAAAACAACAAACCCTTGATTGTTGGGCAAAAGACACTTATGAAGTGATGGCATCTGGTATGGATAAAATTGAAACCCTACTTACAGCAAAGCTGATCAAAGTAAGCCCGTAGCACAATATCACAATCCGGAACCAGATCATGGTAGAGAGATGATACAGCTCTGCCTCTTAGAGCTCCACGATGCCGGAAACCGCCGCTGGCCACACGCCCACGAATCACCAGGGGTGCAGGGGGTAGAACAGGCAACAGCCTGAACCCAGTGTTGCCGGGGGACACACCGATGCGATACACGCAGACCAGGAGGTCTCGCGATAGCCCGGTGACGTCACCACTATGCACAGTAGCAGGGGAAGTCCCGGACAAGTACCGAGGGGCTCAGAGAGCTAGGGCTGGGTACAGAAGGACAAACGGGCTATCGGGGGAGAACGCCAAAAGTCTCTGCTGTTACGCCGGTGCTGCCCGCAGACCAGACCCATCCCCTGTGCTGAGGTGAGACGTAGGGATACACGCACCCGCAGCAAAGGGAGCGCGTCCGGAGTGTGGTGTTAGTGTTGCCAGGCCAGGTATAGTAAGGAAGACAATACTTGCCTGTACCGGTAGTAGAGGAGGAGTAGTTATTGCCGTTGCCAAGATCAGGGATAGGAGAGTTGCGGATGGTCGAAGATATAAGCCGTGTTACAGGGATGCCAGAAGTCATGAAGTCCAAGTAGAGCCGAAGCCGAGAGCCAGAGGGGGTATCGTCCAATCCGCGTCAATACCTGAGGAATCACTGAGAGAGTAGTCAAATGCTTCCATACAGAACTATGTCGAGCGACGAGTGATGGGAAGCACAGGCATAATAAAGCTGGACATGCCAATGGGAAGAGGGGGCAGGCCTGGAGGACTGCAAGGAGTCCTCCCTGATAGGAGGGAGGTGTTACAGCCCAGCTGAGTGTAATCATTGATTTGCATGGAACTGTGTGAAGCTTGGGGGCGACGCCTCACTGCAGGAGCAGTGGTTAAAAGTGCTCTGTTAGGCGTGTGCTCTGTAAGCTGGGAATGCATGCACATAACATCTGGGGTTGGCGTGCGTGTGTGCGTGGATTCGGTGACTGACGCGCGTATGCGCATGGGGTCAGAGACAGATGCACATGTGCGCATAGAGCGCGGAGCTGGGGACACACGCAGAGGCTGCGGTTCAACAGGCACCTCTTCGGTTGGTGCAATCCTGTGATGGCGAGGAGCCAGAGTGCCAGTGGCAGACAACGGAGGTATGTGGGAATTGCGCTGCAGACGCTTGGACGCCTGAGTACCGACGGGAGGTGAGTAATGGTCGCGCTGATGGCGCTTAGACACCAGATTCCTTACAGTACCCCCCTCTTCAGGAACGGCCTCAGGACGGTCCTTAAATGGTTTGTTTGGAAACTTCTTCCTGAAAGTCTTCAGAAGAACCGGAGCGTGGATATCACGAAGTGGAACCCAAGACCTTTCTTCTGGGCCGAAACCCTTCCAGTGCACGAGGAACTGCAGTTGACCCCTGGATATGCGAGAATCGAGCAGGGACTGGACCTCATATTCTTCCCTATTCTGGGTAATAACCGGATCAGGCCTACGGTTATGGTTGGGGAAGAAATGACTGGATACGAATGGCTTGAGTAGAGATGTGTGAAACACGTTTGGTATCTTCATGCTGTCGGGAAGTTGAAGCCGGAATGCTACCGGATTAATCTGTTCAGTTATTGGAAAAGGGCCCAGGAACCTCGGCGCCAATTTTGGGGAAGGTACCTTCAAATAAATGTTTCTTGAGGACAGCCATACCATATCCCCAGGCTTGTATCTGGGTGCCGGACGGCGGTGGCGATCTGCCTGATGTTTGGCCCATTGAGAGGCGGTAAGAAGAGCAGACTGAATCTTGGACCATGCTGATTGCAGAGATGTGACACGGTCGTCTACAGCCGGGACTCCGGAAGGAATGTTGGAGACGGGAAGACATGGGGGATGAAAACCGTAATTGATGAAAAATGGCGACTCTCGGGTGGACTCGTTGGTAGCGGAGTTAAAAGCATATTCGGCCCATGGCAAAAGTTGTGCCCAATCATCCTGAGAATTGGAAATGAAACACCTCAGGTATTTTTCCAGGGACTGATTGACCCTTTCTGTCTGACCATTGGACTGAGGATGGTAAGCTGAGGAAAAAGAAGAGATCCCTAGTCTTTTGGTAAAAGTTCTCCAAAATCTGGATACGAACTGTGACCCTCTGTCAGACACGATGGACGAAGGAATACCATGAATGCGAAAGATGTGATCAGTGAAGATATCAGCAAGGGCGGGTGAGGTGGGAAGTCCTTTGAGCGGGATAAAGTGAGCCATCTTAGAAAAACGATCCAGCACCACTAAAATCGTATTCATCCCTTTGGACCTTGGCAACTCCACAATAAAATCCATTGATATGTTTGACCATGGACGTTCTGGGATGGGCAGAGGAAGGAGAAGACCGTGAGGCCTTTGATGAATTGTCTTGTTTTGCGCACAGACCGGACAAGCGTGCGTATATTCAAAAATGGACATCTTGGGCCACCAAAAGTTGCGACGTATAAGGTCCAAAGTCTTTTTGTAGCCAGGATGACCAGCTGCTCTCGAGGCATGTCCCCAATCCAGAACCTCGGGTATGAAATTAGGTCTCACGAAGAGCTTGCCCCTGGGGACCTTCAGGTTCTTTGGAATGGACCTTTGTGACTTGACGATCTTGTCAAAGCTTCTGAAGGAAGATGCGGCGAAAATCTTCTCGTGAGGTAAAATGGTCTCCATGGAATCTTCTGGTCTCTCTTCGGAAGAATGTTGTCTTGAGAGAGCATCAGCTTTGACATTTTTAGTCCCAGGAATATATGACAGTTGGAAATTAAATCTGGAAAAGAACAAAGACCAGCGGGCTTGCCGTGGACCCAGACGGCGAGCGTTCTCTATATATAATAAATTCTTATGGTCTGTGAGGATGGTGAACGGTTCCCTCGACCCTTCCAGGAGATGCCTCCATTCTTGAAGTGCCATTTTAACGGCCAATAACTCTCTGTTCCCCACGTCGTAGTTCCTCTCCGCTGAGGTAAATTTCTTCGAAAAGAATGCGCAGGGATGCAATTTTTCTTGGGGTGAAGGTCTCTGGGATAGAATGGCACCGGCGCCAGAATCAGAGGCGTCCACCTCCAACACGAAAGGGAGATCAGTGTTGGGGTGATGGAGAACCGGTGCGGACACAAAAGCCTCCTTAAGTGTGTTGAAGGCGGTATTGGCCTCTGGTGACCAAACCGACGGATCGGCCCCCTTCTTCGTAAGGGCTGTGATAGGTGCAACAATTCTGGAGAAATCACGGATAAACTTGCGGTAGTAGTTCGCAAATCCCAGGAAGCGCTGGACGGATTTAAGAGAGTCGGGTCTAGGCCAGTTAGTAACGGCTTTTAATTTGTCCGGATCCATCATGAAACCATCGCTGGAAATAATGTAGCCTAGAAACTGGGTCGAAGTCTGATGGAAGGTACATTTCTCCATCTGGCATATAAGCGATGTTCACGAAGGTGAGAGAGTACGTAAGATGTATGAAAGATGTGGTTCTGTAAATCCTTTGAAAAAATCAGGATATCATCCAGATAGACTATGACAAAGTCGTTGAGTACTTTACGGAAGACATCGTTAATGAAATCTTGAAAAACGGCCGGAGCATTACACAGTCCAAAAGGCATCACAAGGTATTCGTAGTGGCCACTACGCGTGTTGAAGGCCGTTTTCCATTCGTCTTCTTGACGTATGCGTACAAGATTATAAGCTCCCCTGAGGTCCAGCTTGGAGAAGACTTTGGCACCTTGCAACCTATCAAAAAGTTCAGTGATAAGGGGGAGTGGGTAGCGATTCTTTATGGTGATGCGGTTAAGCCCTCTATAATCAATACAAGGTCTTAAAGTTCCATCCTTCTTCTTTACGAAGAAGAACCCTGCTCCAGCTGGTGAAGTAGATGGACGAATAAAACCTTTCTTCAGGTTCTCCTGGATGTACTCGTCCATAGCCTTAGTTTCGGGGAGAGACAGAGGATAAGTCTTAGACTTAGGTAATGTGTAACCAGGAATCAAGTCAATAGGACAGTCATATGACCTGTGTGGGGGTAGAAGGTCAGATTGTACCTTATTAAATACGTCCAGAAACTGGTGGTAAACCGTAGGGAGGTTCGTCTCAGGAACGGTGGTATTCGCTAGGAGTCGCTGTGGTTCGCCTGACCTTGGTTCCCAAGTGATGGGGTTGGTGGATGTCCAATTGATCCGTGGGTTGTGTAGTTGTAACCATGGCAAACCTAGGGTTATGGGTGTTCCCGGAGCCTGAATTACGTCGAGGGTCAGGTTTTCCTTGTGATTATCAGAGGAAAGTACAACCGGAACCGTCTCTAATGAGATAAATGCCGGCGTGAGTGGATGCCCATCAATTCCGACCAAGGCGATGGGGATCTTTTTCTCCACGAGCGGTATCTGGTAGTGTTTGGCGAACTCTTGATCCACGAAATT
Organism: Ascaphus truei; assembly: GCF_040206685.1. Taxonomy (NCBI): domain Eukaryota; kingdom Metazoa; phylum Chordata; class Amphibia; order Anura; family Ascaphidae; genus Ascaphus; species Ascaphus truei. The sequence continues at coordinate 367,562,882 of NC_134485.1, forward strand.
GCCTCCGGCTCCGGAGTCTATGAAGGCTACTGTGGAGACGCGGAACTTACGGCCTGAGAGGCACACGGGTATAGTGAGTTTCTTAGGGAATCCTTTTTGGGGAAGGGGACGAGGAGACATAACACCCACGAAGAGCCCCTTCATATTCACTGGGTGTTCCCGTTTTCCAGAGATGGAGGACATTCTTGGGTCAGATGTTTTTGCACCCGTTGAACTCCCAACTGCATCGGTTCGGACGAGTCCAAGGAAGGACGGAGCGGTGAAGTGGACCTGGGGACTGTAGTAGTGCTGAGAGAGAGAGACGAAGAGGTTACCGAGCGAGTGCGCTGGCGCTACGTGCGGCGTACCTGAATACGTTGGTCCACTCTAATCGCCAGAGTGATGAGATCCTCCAAAAGACCTGGCCTGGGTTGGAGAGCAAGTATGTCACGGGAGACTCCTGTGGCGGGTAGGATCTCGGTGGCCGGAACAGCAGGAAGCGAAGTAGGGGTCACAAGCAGGGATCCGAGGCAGGCGGCAGGTAGCGAAGTCAGGTAACAAGCAGGGGTCCGAGGCAGGCGGCAGGTAGCGAAGTCAGGTAACAAGCAGAGGTCGGCAACGAGGAGACTGGAACAGGACAGGCGGGGCAGGACAGGTCCGGGAGCAGGGACTGAGAACGGGGAGCAGGGACTGAGACCGGGGAGAAAGGAACAAACAGGGACAAGCCAGATTACTAGCAAGGGCCTTTACTGTGAACAGACTACAAATACAAGTACAGGAACAGATCAGGATCAAAGACAGAGGCATGTGATAGGAGTCTGACTTGAAGCAAAGGCAATTGAACAAACCAGGAAGCAGAAGCTATAAAGGGCAGAGACAGGAGCAACAAGAAGACAGACAGGCAGACAGAGGAACCCAGAGGAAACAGAAGAAAGCAGCACACCCAGTGGGCAAAGAAGAACTATGGCTAGGCAGGAGGTCTAGGAGACCCTGACAAAGTACATCCTTGATGCTGTCTGACAGTCCTTGCCAGAATGCGGTGACATAGGCCTCCTGTTCCCAGTTGGTCTCTGCTGCAAGGGTCCGGAACTCTATGGCATATTCAGTCACCAGTCTTCGCCCTTGAGTAATCTGTAAAAGAGAAGAAGACGCCACCTCCCGACGTGCGGGGGAATCAAACACTTGCATGAATTCCGTCTTGAAGGCTGAGTAATTCTGGGTAAGGTCATCTCGCCGCTCCCAGATGGGGGAGGCCCAAGCCAGTGCGCTACCCGTCAACAGATTATAAACGTAGGCCACCTTCTTTCGGCCAGTAGAAAACTGGTGGGGGGCCATTTCAAATTGTACCTCACATTGATTAATGAAGCCCCGAAAATCTTGAGATTCACCTGCGTAAGGTTTGGGGTTAGGAATCCTCATATCTAATTCAGTCTGGTCTGCGTCTTGTGGGCTCGACATAATGTTACGCTGGTGCTGCCCGCAGACCAGACCCGTCCCCTGTGCTGAGGTGGGACGTAGGGATACACGCACCCGCAGCAAAGGGAGCGCGTCCGGAGTGTGGTGTTAGTGTTGCCAGGCCAGGTATAGTAAGGAAGACAATACTTGCCGGTACCGGTAGTAGAGGAGGAGTAGTTATTGCCGTTGCCAAGATCAGGGATAGGAGAGTTGCGGATGGTCGAAGGTATAAGCCGTGTTACAGGGATGCCAGAAGTCACGAAGTCCAACTAGAGCCGAAGTCGAGAGCCAGAGGGGGTATTCGTCCAATCCGTGTCAATACCTGAGGAGTCACTGAGAGAGTAGTCAAATGCTTCTATACAGAACTATGTCGAGTGACGAGTGATGGGAAGCGCAGGCATAATAAAGCTGGACAGGCCAATGGGAAGAGGGGGCAGGCCTGGAGGACTGCAAGGAGTCCTCCCTGATAGGAGGGAGGTGTTACAGCCCAGCTGAGTGTAATCATTGATTTGCATGGAACTGTGTGAAGCTTGGGGGCGACGCCTCACTGCAGGAGCAGTGGTTAAAAGTGCTCTATTAGGCGTGTGCTCTGTAAGCTGGGAATGCATGCACATAACGTCTGGGGCTGGCGTGCGTGTGTGCGTGGATTCGGTGACTGACGCGCGTATGCGCATGGGGTCAGAGACAGATGCACGTGTGCGCATAGAGCGCGGAGCTGGGGACACACGCAGAGGCTGCGGTTCAACAGGCACCTCTTCGGTTGGTGCAATCCTGTGATGGCGAGGAGCCAGAGTGCCAGTGGCAGACAACGGAGGTATGTGGGAATTGCGCTGCAGACGCTTGGACGCCTGAGTACCGACGGGAGGTGAGTAATGGTCGCGCTGATGGCGCTTAGACACCAGATTCCTTACATCTGCCAATAAAAGTCCACCATTGGGTAATTGTCACTAATTTTTATATTTTGCTTTAGCGCTGTTCCCACTACCCTTCTCTTTTATCCCTTTGAACCCTGCTACACGTACGACTTCGCTGTCCTCTGGCTTCCTAGGACCTGGCTTTCCCTCTGATGACTCTACCCTCTGGATCCCTGAACATTGGCAAACGGACACGACTATTCTCACGGACATTCCCCAAGCATTGCAAGTATACTCTAACAACTCTTCCAACAGGCCCAGCAACGCTATACCACACTCCGGGCTTGCTCCCACTGCTGTGGGTGTGTGGTATCATACCATTCCCACCTCAGTACTGGGGTCTAGCTTGGTCTGCGGGCATACAGGCGTGACACACATACAATAACGGCAATAACTGTACACACAGTGTACACCCAATGACCCAACACGTGGTGGTTCCCCCAAAGTACTGAGGGTGCTATGGCACCAATACCCCATGTATCCTGTCCCAGCAATTCCCACTCAAGTGTGAGGTAGCGCTACCCCCTGTGGATGTAGGTGCATGTTGGGTACCTGCCTGGGTATTCCAGTACCCAGGTGCTGCTTGGCGTTGTGAGTTGGAGCGGGTCCCAGGCAGCGGGGCCTCCAACACAAATCCCCATTCTCCTAAGAGGTCCAGATCCTCCTTGCCGTGTGAGCTCCAGTCGAAGGGTCTCACAAAATGTCTATGGAGCCTGTAACCTAGTCCCAGATCGCAGGGCACTGTGTGGCCATCCGGTCACCGGTGCAACAGTACTAGTAAGGGGAAGAGTCCCTATCTGGGGCCTTCCCTACAATATTACTTCGCTAGTGTCTCAGGGCCAGTCTGGGGCCTAGGGGTAAAGTTCTGGCCTAGTCCAGGGGCTATTGGCACCCTTGATTCATCCGTCCTCTCTGCTGCTCCTGGAAGACGGAGTCACGGACTTTCCGCGCGCGGAGGATATCCTGTTCCTCCTCTCTTCAGAGCCCTACTGACTGGGACTTCCCCATGTAGTGTTTCCCTCCCCCAGAGAATTCTGGGGCATGTAGTTCCGCGGCTGCATTTACAGAAATTTAGAAATATAAACATTTGTAAAAAATCATTTTTTGTTGCCCATTAATTTTGATTGTGGCAATCCATGCACATATTGTGGGTATTTTTTTACCACAGTGACAAGGAATAAGTACAAGGGTTGGGGGGTGGGGGGGTACTTGCACAAAAGTGGTTGTTTAGATCTTCTGGGTTGATAGTGGAAGCACTTAACCCCTACAGTACCATAGCAATGATCTAATAAAATAATTATCCAATAAAGTAATTAACAACGCTATTATAGTGAAGGGGTTAACTCCTCCCATGGTCTCTCCCACAGATAGCCCCAGGAACATAAGGGGACACACATCTAAAACCAGGAACCTCAGGGTACACTATTTTAACACCTCTATTGCCTAAGCGGTTAGCTGCAAAAGTTATTAAGCATTTTCTATATACAGTACATTTTGATAAAATAGTGCAGGAGCAGGGGGTCTCCTGAGTTGAACCACATTGATTTAAGTCTAGGGGACCCCCTACTTTATTAGATACATGCCCCGGTATGGGGTGCTGATATCTCCACCATGTTGCTATTCTCCGCGTCACTGCTCACGTGACCGGGGGATTAAAATCCTGCACTGGGATACCGGCACCCCTTAATGGGGCCTGTATCTCGGGGAAAAGGGGGTCCCTGAGGCTTAAATCAATGCGGTTCAGCGCATGAGACCCCCTGCTCCCGCACACTATTAATACAAATTACATTAAAGCAGCTTCATTACCATGTGGTGAAAAAAATTAAACTAAAAACATATAATCAGCGCTCAAACCTATAAACCCTAACCTATATACTATTGAAATAAATAGGTGCTCTACAAATGAAGAGAGATCCCCTATATGGGAAACCCTGTATGTGATCCCTCACAGACTATTTTAGTAGAATGGGGAATGGCTGCCTAAGGAATAAACAAACCTATCCACAAGGCATGTATACAAAGCATGAACAACAAGATACAGAAAACACAAAAACATATACAATACAAACAATGATTCCCTGGCGCACTAACAGATATTAAACCTGACAGCAGAGTGCAGTCCCATGAATCAAGTGGATGATATTGGATGAGATCTACAGTCCACACTGTCCCATTCCTTTTAGATTGAAGACTTGTCTGGAAATAAAAATAAAACAACCATTGCGCAGTACCCTATGGTCAGTTCTCTACACCCCCACCGTTGCTATCTACTCACTTAAAAATAGATAGAAATGGGCCTCAAAAGGTTTCTTTGCTCTCCTCCCGGTTGGCTCCAACTTGTTGCTGCTGCTGGTGACGTGATCTTTACTTCCAGCGTCAGCACCGCCATACACCGTGTGGGAACAAGAATGGGCGCCAATAGTGTGATAACATAACATTTATTGATAAAAATAGCAGGGTAAAAAACATGCACTCACATGCTGTAATGCCCTATGTGCGTCCTACAACGTGCCGTCCGCTTGCATGGGAGGATGCCGAGGGATTGCAGGAGGAGGCTGGATTCGGCGTGGGTCCCCGCTTCGTGGCCGCGACTCGGAGCGCCTATTCCCTCCTCTGATGACTTTCCCCGCCAATCAACCTCTTCTCCTCTCAATCGGTATGCACGCCGCAGCACGTCCTGGAGGCTCCACCCTACGCGCGTTTCGTGACTCTGACGTCACTTCTTCAGGGGTAATGGAGCCGTGGGGGCACTGTAGGTTATTTATATCCTTGTGCATTGCTAACGAGGGATTCCCATTGGGTAATTGTCCTCGCTGGGAACTCCCACTGAGTGTCCACTTGTAGATAATGAAGGGCAATTTGTATACAGCTGACTTAACCCCTTCATGTCTGGACAGTAACAATCACAATATACATACACTCCAGCATATTCGTGAAACATACTTATAAAAATGGCAATAGGCTATAATTAATATATTCTAATGCCAATACATCTTATACATAGAAATACATCAATAAAAATAATCTGATTGCATATAAAAATATAAATAAAAAGTGGATAGCAACATTATGGCTTATATTTCAAATTGTATTTTTAAAGATAGCTATTAAGCTGACTCCCTACCAATGCCGGCATAGAGGACCCAGAGGTGGAAAGAGAATATATTAGATTGAACCATAAGATAACCTGGTTATGCTATATCCAACATCAGCAGTATACTATATAAACCTAACTATCTCTCAGGAATGCTGCCAGGTCGAATTCAATATTTAGTCCTCTTGGGGTCATGGTTTTAAGGGTATATATCCAGTAGCTTTCGCGTCTGGATATAAGATTTATTTTGTCACCCCCCCTCCAATTCTGCTTGGGACATTCAATCCCTTTACAGATTAACCCTTCAGGATTTTGTCCATGCTTACTTTTAAAGTGGCTGGAGACACTGTGTGTCTCCAGACCCCTTTTAATATTGTAAACATGTTCTGCAAGACGTCGTTTCAATGGTCTACCTGTTCGCCCTACATATTGTAGTCCACACGGGCACTCTAACAGGTAGACCACAAAAGGAGTCTTGCAGGAGATGAATGATTTAATGGGGAATTTAATCCCCGTAACATTGGATTGAAATTGATTACATTTGGAGCTATATCTACAGCCAATGCATTTACCACATGTGAAAAATCCATCTAATTCCTTTAGCCATGTTGTATTATGTGCTTTCATGGAATTGAACGGACAACTTGGGGATAGTTTAAGTTTTAGATTGTCAGCTTTTTTAAAAACTATCTGAGGATGTTTGGGTAATATTGATTTTAAGATTGTATCGCCCTGTAGAATGCCCCAATGTTTCTTAATTATTTGTGTTATTTTATTGGACATTCCATTGTATTTGGTGATGAAGGGAATAACTCACCGCCATCTGATTGTTTTGATCTCTTATTATCCATACAGATAAGGTCATCTCTATTGACACTTTTTACAGTCTCCAAGGCCCTCATCACCTTATTGGGATTATACTCTCTCTGAATGAACTTATCTTTAAGGTCATTGGCCTGTATCTCGAATATTTCCGGTTGAGAGCAATTCCTTTTAGTTCTTAGGAACTGGCCCTTGGGGATATTGTCAATCCATCTATGGTTGTGATGGCTGGATGCCAGAAGGTACGTATTAGCATCTACCTTTTTGTAAAAGGTCTTGGTCTCAATAGACCCCTTCTCAATGAATAATGTGAGATCCAAAAAGTCTATACTTGATGGGCTGGTGTTAAATGTGAATTTTAGATTCATATTATTATACAATGGAATGTCCAATAAAATAACACAAATAATTAAGAAACATTGGGGCATTCTACAGGGCGATACAATCTTAAAATCAATATTACCCAAACATCCTCAGATAGTTTTTAAAAAAGCTGACAATCTAAAACTTAAACTATCCCCAAGTTGTCCGTTCAATTCCATGAAAGCACATAATACAACATGGCTAAAGGAATTAGATGGATTTTTCACATGTGGTAAATGCATTGGCTGTAGATATAGCTCCAAATGTAATCAATTTCAATCCAATGTTACGGGGATTAAATTCCCCATTAAATCATTCATCTCCTGCAAGACTCCTTTTGTGGTCTACCTGTTAGAGTGCCCGTGTGGACTACAATATGTAGGGCGAACAGGTAGACCATTGAAACGACGTCTTGCAGAACATGTTTACAATATTAAAAGGGGTCTGGAGACACACAGTGTCTCCAGCCACTTTAAAAGTAAGCATGGACAAAATCCTGAAGGGTTAATCTGTAAAGGGATTGAATGTCCCAAGCAGAATTGGAGGGGGGGTGACAAAATAAATCTTATATCCAGACGCGAAAGCTACTGGATATATACCCTTAAAACCATGACCCCAAGAGGACTAAATATTGAATTCGACCTGGCAGCATTCCTGAGAGATAGTTAGGTTTATATAGTATACTGCTGATGTTGGATATAGCATAACCAGGTTATCTTATGGTTCAATCTAATATATTCTCTTTCCACCTCTGGGTCCTCTATGCCGGCATTGGTAGGGAGTCAGCTTAATAGCTATCTTTAAAAATACAATTTGAAATATAAGCCATAATGTTGCTATCCACTTTTTATTTATATTTTTATATGCAATCAGATTATTTTTATTGATGTATTTCTATGTATAAGATGTATTGGCATTAGAATATATTAATTATAGCCTATTGCCATTTTTATAAGTATGTTTCATGAATATGCTGGAGTGTATGTATATTGTGATTGTTACTGTCCAGACATGAAGGGGTTAAGTCAGCTGTATACAAATTGCCCTTCATTATCTACAAGTGGACACTCAGTGGGAGTTCCCAGCGAGGACAATTACCCAATGGGAATCCCTCGTTAGCAATGCACAAGGATATAAATAACCTACAGTGCCCCCACGGCTCCATTACCCCTGAAGAAGTGACGTCAGAGTCACGAAACGCGCGTAGGGTGGAGCCTCCAGGATGTGCTGCGGCGTGCATACCCATTGAGAGGAGACGAGGTTGATTGGCGGGGAAAGTCATCAGAGGAGGGAATAGGCGCTCCGAGTCGCGGCCACGAAGCGGGGACCCACGCCGAATCCAGCCTCCTCCTGCAATCCCTCGGCATCCTCCCATGCAAGCGGACGGCACGTTGTAGGACGCACATAGGGCATTACAGCATGTGAGTGCATGTTTTTTACCCTGCTATTTTTATCAATAAATGTTATGTTATCACACTATTGGCGCCCATTCTTGTTCCCACACGGTGTATGGCGGTGCTGACGCTGGAAGTAAAGATCACGTCACCAGCAGCAGCAACAAGTTGGAGCCAACCGGGAGGAGAGCAAAGAAACCTTTTGAGGCCCATTTCTATCTATTTTTAAGTGAGTAGATAGCAACGGTGGGGGTGTAGAGAACTGACCATAGGGTACTGCGCAATGGTTGTTTTATTTTTATTTCCAGACAAGTCTTCAATCTAAAAGGAATGGGACAGTGTGGACTGTAGATCTCATCCAATATCATCTACTTGATTCATGGGACTGCACTCTGCTGTCAGGTTTAATATCTGTTAGTGCGCCAGGGAATCATTGTTTGTATTGTATATGTTTTTGTGTTTTCTGTATCTTGTTGTTCAAGCTTCATTACCATAGCGGATAGCCACTATGGTAATGATTTTTTTTATTGTTATTGGGGTTTTGATACAAGTGTACTTGAGCAGGGGGTCTCCTGAGCTGAACCGCATTCAATTCAGCCTCAGAGACCCCCTACTTTGTGAGATACAGGCCCCGTTATGGGGTGATGGTATCCCAGTGCAGGATTTAAATCCCCTAGTCACGTGACGCGGGAGATTTAAAAGCACAGGGGATACCGGCACCCCATAACGGGACCTGTATCTCAGGAAGTAGGGGGTCCGCAAGGCTGAAATCAATAATAATCAAAATAATATATACACTATTACTAATAAAGATAGTCAAAATAGTGCCATTAATAGTACCAGTAGCAATAATAATAATAGTAGTAATAGTAAACAGCAACCAAACAGTCAGGCCATACAATCAAATGATAATATATAGTAGTATTGTTCCGAATAACACCCGAACATTTTTTACAATATAGTGTCCAGCACTACAAAAAGAAAAATATACATACGAGAAATATACAGGAAGTATAGATAACTAAACAGAACACCTGAAGCTTATTTTTTTTTAAATAAATCTAATACTCACTACTCCTTCCACTGATGCTCTTTTACCGATTAAACAACACAGATACATAAGTGTAGCAGAATTCATCATAAGACAGGCTTCCTTAGCTTCCCACACAGCAACCAGACCCTTTTGTTAATAAATGTCCATTTCCTACAGAATAATGAATTTTTCGATAATCTTATTTGTTGGTGGCGTTATATAGATGATATTTTTATGGTGTGGCTAGATTTATATGAATCACTGCAAGAATTCTTTACATTTGTGAACCAACTAGACACTAAATTGTTTTCAAGGATTCTTGGATTCAAGTCTGCCTTTCTCTCAGGCTGTGAGAGACAACCAGCACTAGGGTCTGGTATGTCTTATTAGTAGCATACTTCCTGCTGTAAAAAAACAAACAGACGGCGCCTACAATAAAATAACTCAGTGGATAAATTCTGACCAAATGAAGAATCCAACCACGGATATCAAACAGTCCTGCGAAGGATCTTGACTGAAGTCTCACAGCACAGACAAACAAACATAAAAGACAAAGAAAAAAATCATAGTGAAACCCTAATAAATATACCATAAAAATTCAAACACATAAGAAGAATAACCAAATAGCTAATACAATTTAATAAAACAATGTACAGGCATACCCCGCATTAACGTACGCAATGGGACCGGAGCATGTATGTAAAGCGAAAATGTACTTAAAGTGAAGCACTACCTTTGTCCCACTTATCGATGCATGTACTGTACTGCAATCATCATATACGTGCATAACTGATGTAAATAAGGCATTTGTAACAGGCTCTATTGTCTCCCGCTTGTGCACAGCTTCGGTACAGGTTGGGAGCCGGTATTGATGTTCAGGACATGTTGACAGGCGCATGCGTGAGCTGCCGTTTGCCTATTGGGCGCTATGTCCTTACTCTCGAGTGTACTTAAAGTGAGTGTCCTTAAACCGGGGTATGCCTGTAAATGAATATAAAAAAGACAAACAATTGCCTATTAGGCTTGGGACATGGGCAGAACAAGTTGATCCAGTAGGGGTAAAATTGAAATCCTACTTACAGCAGGGCTGAAATAACAAGCCCATAGAACAGATCTACTTCCTCCCCAGGTGTATAAACCTCTGCGGGGAACGCCACACGAGTCCTCCGGAGCTCCGTGCAGCTCAGACAAGCACCACCGCCGCGCTCACAGACCCGCTGGTCACGCAGTGAACAGATGACGTCACTAAACAGTGCTGAGGCGCCAAAAGGTCCTGGAAGCCGATAGAGCTCTTGGCACTCAGATGGAGGAAATCCTGGCTGATCACAGCTCTATGAGGGAATGAGCTACAGTAGTAGAGTCCAAGTCCTCAAGCACATATGTAACGGGTTTGACTTACAAAGCTCTTAACAACGCTGTGCCACTAACCTCTCAGCCATCATCCCCAAATATATCCTTAAATGCCCCCTATGTTCTGCTCATCTATCTCACTCACAGCTCTAATTATGCTGCTCGACTATACAATACCCATTACTGGATTCCCATATCCTCTAGAATCAAATCTAAAACTGTACCTCTAACTTAAAAACCTCTCAACAACGCTGCCCCCTACATCTCAGTCCTCATCTCTAGGGTGACCAGACATCCTGGTTTGGCCGGGACAGTCCTGGTTTTTAGCCGTTTGTCCCAGGTCATGACTTTTCTGGCCACTGTTCCCACTTTTTTTTATCTTTGCTGGCCAGGCATTGGCGATCAGTGCTTGCTGGCCTCTTGTGCGCATGCGCAATCGGTGCTTGCCGGCCACTTGTACACGATCGGTGCTTGCCAGCCACTGTTTCCACTGTTTTTATCATCGCTGGCCAGGCATGGGCGATCAGTGCTTGCCGGCCGCCTGTGTGCATGCGTATTCGGCACTTGCTGAACGAGCATGCACATTCGGCACTTGCTGGTGCGCATGTGAGATTAGCGCTTGCCAGCCACGCATCCACAATCGCTGCTTGCCAGCTGCGCATGTTCAGTAGGTCCTCGCCGCTCATGCATATTTGTTCTTATTTGTATGTAACTCTGTTTATGTAATTATCAAATCTCTGTACCCCTATTGTTCTACGCTGTGGAATATGTTGGCTCTTTACAAATAAACAATAATAATATTGTTAAAACTGCAAACAAACCTCTCCCATATCAACAGGTTCACCTGGGTAGAGCCCCCATCACTACTCCCGGGAGAAAGTGAAGTATCGTGTCACTGATGCTGCATAAGGTTGGACGTCACTGGCCTTGGTTTTCAGTGGTCTTGATTTCGGGTCTGCAAGGGAACCAAAAAGGTCACGACCACAAAGGGACTCTAACACTTAATCTTCTGATTCAAAGTCTGCTTCCTTATCCATTAGACAACAGTCTACGTACATTCATATTCCCTGGTTCCATGCTTAAAACCTCTTATTCTTCTCCTCTCTGATACCTGCTCACATGCATGGAACACATAGTTGGCAGGCAAGTAGCACGGTAGGGCCTCTTTGCTGCTTTTCCTTCTTGTCCCTTCCTGCTGGCAAATGGTTCCCCAGGACAGGTTCCAAAAGAGATCTGTTCCAGGCTTATTACAAGCATTCACTTAGTTGCTGATCATGCATGCTAGATGTATGTAAAACTGCTGAATACCTACTAATTTGTTGCTGGTAATGTGTGAATTATTTTTATGTTTTTTTTAATGGTCCTGCAATAGGGCTCCACAATTTAAAAGAAATGATTGAAGCACGTAAAGTTCAATCTTGGAAAACAGTTGCCACTTAACTTGAATGGCCAGTGGCTACCAATCATTCTGATGTTGCAGAAGCATTACGTTTACTAAAAGCTTCAAGGCAATTTCAGTTTTTAAAATGCTTGCATTTTTTGTTTGACCTTTTTATCAAACTAACACCTTAAAGCAAGTATTTTCAGAGCAGCGAATTAGTGGCCTTTTAGCTGAAATTCAAAACTGTGCATGCAATAAATGTCGTTAACGACCGTTATCTTAATGTTGTTCCAAGAGAACAAAATGTTTTTGGACAAAGTTTCAGGGAAATGTATAGAAGTGCAGTTGACAAATTCTAGAAAACAGAGATTTCAGGTAGACAATAAAATTAGCACTAACACAAACATGTACTTGTAGGAAAGATTTGAGTCTGTCTCATCAGATATAGGGCTCTATGCAGTAAGCGCCGAAAAAGTGCTCTCGCCAAGTGTTCCCTATCGGCATGATTTTGGCGATTTGCCCTCGCAGTATTCAGTATGGGCCGAATCCCTGGCGAATTCCTGGCGAATCACTGCGAAAGCAAAACGCCGATGAGCCGGTGATAAAAAAAGCCTGGCTCCCGATAACCTGGCGATACGCCGTTTCTGCTGATATGTGTTTGCAGCAGAGAGAGATCCGCCACTCTCTCTGCGCAAACATCGGCAAAATAAAAAGATATCAAAACAATTTTTACTCATAGTGTACATGTGCAGGGGGTCTCCGGAGCTGAACCGCATTGGTTTGGGCTCAGACTTTCGTTGTCGCTGCAGCAGCCATCCGGGTGGGATCGCCCCGGACGGTAGTTCCTGTATTCAGCCGACATCAGGATCCTTTGTGAAGTTCCTTGGCAGGCCCGGGCACTGGAGTGCTCGCAGGTAACCAACAAGTGCACCAACTATACCACCTATGCATACAGGACATAGTGGCTGCGCAGTCACACATACATATCTCACTTGAGGGTGGGGGACACATTGTGTGGGGTTACTGGACACAGGGTGGGAGGTAGCGTCCTGTGAGACGCAGTAGTTAGTGTCTCCTCTAGGGAGGGACACCTGTTGATATATTGCATATGCTATACAGTAAAGTCATTGGTTGTTTACATACTGTGTGTGGAGTGATATATATATTGTCCTGCGAGGAACCACTCCCCCTCTGGTGAGAGCCATCGCAGGTGGAGGCGCTGCACCAAGTACGAGGTTATCCATATCATTACACGTGCCCCAGGCTCTCCGTGGCGGAGGCTCAGGCCTCCTGTAAGCCTAACAGGTAAAGCACCACACTGGGTAATACATATAGATCCCATCACCTGTACCCTATCTGCGATTGGGGGGGGGGGGGGAATATGGGTTACATTTGGAGGCGCTGCTGAGATCAGACCTGGTGTGCCCCAATAGTTGTAGAGTACCAAAAGTACGCAAGGAAAGATGTTACCAACCACAAGCCACGAGGTCCATATCTGGGCCAGTATGATTCGGGAGCTGCATAGTCAAGTGGAGGCATTGGGGAATGTTCCTGCTCATGAGGAGTGGAGTGCCCTTCTAGAGTCCCCAAAGGAAATCCTGGGCCTAGACGGAATGGTTGCAGAAACTTGTCTGGGTCTGGCGGGAAAACACGAGCCCCGCTCAGCACAGAGACAGAATACCTCCTTGATAGAATGTGTCTCTCCTTTGGATTCCACCAGGGGGAGGAAGCACAGTGATCCCCAGCCCGTAACTTCTGTCCCCCGTAAGAAAGATAAAAACTGCCGCAAACAGCATCCTCAGTTGTATGGAGTCTGGAGAAGAAAGGGAGGGGATGTATCCTTTCTGTTGTGCCCATGTGTACAAAAGGACTTGAAATTGTCTGGTGGTATGGATTTTGACCCCTTTAAGCTACCAGCAGAATATCAGGTTGCAGAAGTGGATGATGAGGGATGCATACGAGGTGTCTGTAACCAATGTGACTTCCCAGGTGGCAAATTGACCTGGGGACCCAAGTGTGCCTGCTGCGGAGCACAGTTCCTGAAGCCTGTGCTGCTGCGGCCTACGGAACCCGCCAAGGAAGAAGTGATCGACTTCCATACGGGACAGGTCAATCCAGGTAACCAATCTATCCCCCTCACAGACGTTTCGGAGGACTCTTGCACTCTAACTGTGGTTCCAGATCCGGTTTCAGAGTCGGTCCTAGAGCCAGAACCCGCAGAGGAAGATGCGAATGACCTCTCTACTGGGGTAATCTATGCCGTTAACCCCTCTACCTCAACCACGGAAGATTCGGAGGCTCCACGTGCTATAACCACGGTTCTATACTCGGCTCTAGAACCACAAAAGTTTCAAGCTACATTGCCCAAAATGGACAGCTGCAACGCGGTGGTCGCACAGAGTCAGTGGGCTGTAGCAGATGTTCCAGGGGGTCCGTGCACCCCGGTTTTAGACTCCGTTCCACCCTCAGGACTGCAGATTCCTGAACCGCAGATTCTGAAGTCACAGGGTAAGGTGTCTCTACCCCCATCCTCTCTTATTGATTTCAGCGATCAACAACCAGCCATGGTGATGCGCCAGCCGGCGGACCACCCAAGTGAAGCTGAAGCATCTGTTGCGGACCCTGCTGTGGGCCCGCTGCACAGCGACATCCCTCGGCAGCAAGCACTGGTGCGGCCGGCGCCACGGAAGTGTCACACGGCCATGGCGACTCCCAGTGTGTTGGAGGGACCGGAGGAAGAGGAACCCATCGCAAGCCTGCGGAGTGGTGAGGAACCTCCTTACTCCCCACAGGCTCCGATCGAGGCGGCCGTGGAAAAGGCCCTAACTATGGCTCATGACCTGAGTGTGAGCCTGTGCGCTCCAACCCAAATGGTCCCAGGACTGGGATCCAACGCTCCCGAGTTTGCAGAAAGTGAATGGACTGCGGCAGAAGTGCCGGGGACAGGTCCCAAGACAGCCGGGGTGGAAACTGACAGCGTCCCCGAGGACCTGTTGGCCACCTTGAGTCAATGCAATGGTGAAGCACCAAACCTTTACTCCCTGCAGGATGTGAGGGAGATATCCGGTGAAGAGGCCCTGCTCGGCGCTAACTTCTACGCAAAGGATCACCAAGTTCGTCTGTCTCAAGACCCCTCTTCATGCGCAACATGGAGCGCTTTATTCATCATGTGGTGGACAGAGGAAAAGGTCCGGGCCTCCCGATATACAGCATATGCGATGCGGGTGGCTGGGTAAAGGTCTGGCCAAGAGACATTGTGCTATTCCTTCCACCGGGGGGAGGAAGTAGCATGGACCGAGTAACTGTTACCCCAGGGCATGAACTCCAAGAGATTATCCCGGCGGAGGCTCAAAAAAGTCAAAGTGAGGTACCCCCACATTACCAGTTAGGGGCACCTCACAATTGGTCTCAGCAAACAGCAAACCCTCAGCTGGCCTCGGGTACTACTGTGATTGTTATGAGCGGTACCAAGTCACACAATGCACATGTGATACGTTGTATATTCTATGTACTGCATTTTTATTATATAATGTTTGTACATGGTTATGTCTGCTACCCAAGCGTGGTTGTTGCGATTTCACCAGGGGGAGAGTTTAGCCCTGTTCCCCTGCGGCTCCTAGAGACCCCCCTCCTTTGTGGCAGCGTGGTCGCGGGTGCCGCCGGAGCCAGCGACGGACCCGCCGGCTGCTTGCAAAGGTGGGGGCCGGAGCAGGGAGTGCTCCGAGCCTTAGGAGGCTCTGCGGCGCACCCGGCTAGCGGGAGCCGCCATTGTAGTTGCGCACGCATGCGGCGTGATCGCGCATGCGTGGATGAGGCCAGGGAGTTGCGGCGGCCATTAGAGAGTCGCGCATGCACAGTAGAATGGCGCACGCGGCCCCAATATAGGAATAGCCTCCACGGGACTACAATTCCCAGGAGGCTAAGGGTGGAAGGCACCAGGTGTCTCAGAGTGGCCAATAGGGCTGGAGGATTGCCCTGCAAGGAAAAGAGATACATTTCGCGGGGTTTTGAGGAGAGAGTCAGTCGGCGCCAGGAGAAGCTAGGGGAAGGAAGTAGGGTGCAGGAGTCAGTGACTCCCTGCACTAGGCCAGCAGCTCCCAAGGCCCCAGCTAGCCCTGAGCCACCCAGTAGTGTGAGTTGTGTCAGGGACAGGCCCCAGGTTAGGGACACTGCCCCTTACTATCCAGAGCCAGTTAAGGACCCAGCAGACGCTGCGCGTCCATCCAGAGGTTTGGGCTCAGACCTTCGTTGTCGCTGCAGCAGCCATCCGGGTGGGATCGCCCCGGATGGTAGTTCCTGTATTCAGCCAACATCAGGATCCTTTGTGAAGTTCCTTGGCAGGCCCGGGCACTGGAGTGCTCCGCAGGTAACCAACAAGTGCACCAACTATACCACCTATGCATACAGGACATAGTGGCTGCGCAGTCAGACATACATATCTCACTTGAGGGTGGGGGACATATTGTGTGGGGTTACTGGACACGGGGTGGGATCACCCGGTGGAGGTGGAGGTAGCGTCCTGCGAGACGCAGTAGTTAGTGTCTCCTCTAGGGAGGGACACCTGTTGATATATTGCATATGCTATACAGTAAAGTCATTGGTTGTTTTACATACTGTGTGTGGAGTGATATATATATTGTCCTGCGAGGAACCACTTCCCCTCTGGTGGGAGCCATCGCAGGTGGAGGTGCTGCACCAAGTACGCGGTTATCCATATTATTACACGTGCCCCAGGCTCTCCGTGGCAGAGGCTCAGGCCTCCTGTGAGCCTAACAGGTAAAGCACCACACTAGGTAATACATATAGATCCCCTCACCTGTACCCTATCTGCGATTGGGGGGGGGGGAATATGGGTTACATATATATGTTTTTTACTCATAGTGTAGATGTGCAGAGGGTCTCCGGCGCTGAACCGCTTTGGTTTTAGGTCCGGGGACCCTCTGCTTCCCGAGATACAGGCCCCTTTATGGGTTGCCGGTATCCCTCTGCTTTGTTTACATTCCGCAGTCATGTGATCGGTACATTTATATGCAGAGGGATACCGGCACCTCATAAAGGGGCCTGTATTTCGGGAAGCAGGGGGTCCCCGGACCTGAAACCAATGCGGTTCAGCTCCGGAGACCCCCTGCACATATACACTATGAGTAAAAATTGTTTTGATATATTTTTATTTTGCCGATGTTTGCGCAGAGAGAGTGGCGTATCGCCAGGTTATCGGGAGACAGGCTGTTTTATCACCGGCTCATCTGCATTTTGCTTTCGCAGTGATTCGCCAGGGATTCGGCCCTTCCTGAATACTGCGAGGGCAAATCGCCAAAATCATGCTGATAGGGAACACTTGCCGAGAGCACTTTTTCGGCGCTTACTGCATAGAGCCCTTAATCCTGGATTTGTCTGTATACTTGTAATTTATGTTAAAAGCACAATATGCCCCGTGTCCGTTTTAGTTGCATCTCTCTCCACGTTTCTTATGTAGCCCTGTTTCCCCCTAAACAAGATGGCTACTGGTGCTGCCCTTTACCTGTTGGCTCAAAGGGGCCTAAGCCTCCGCCACGGGGAGCTTTGGATGATATGCTTACAACTTTGGTGCAGCACCTCCACCTGAGAGGGATCCAAACGTAGTGGGAGGAGCCCCTCACAGGACCCAAACAATGAATACACACAATATAAAATAGGAAGGCCTTTACTGTAACATATCTTATACTCTACAATGTCTTATAACTCTATATATTACTAAAGGTACAACTACCCACACGCCTCACACGGCTGTATCCCTCCACCGTGTAACCCACACCATGTCCAGAGAATCCCAGTCCCACAACCAAACCCAATGTGTGTGACCGCGCGGCCCATTAAATGGAGTGTAGTATAGTTGGTGCATTTTCTGTAAGGTACCTGCCAGGTGCTCCAGCACCCGGACGCGACGACTGAACGGACAAGGGATCCGCCGATCCAACGATAGCCTCCGTGACGAGTCCGCCTCCGCGTGGTGTGGTATCCCGCTGGAGTGTCCCACCTTGATGACAGTCTTTGTCAGCCGGAATGATCTGGTCCCAGATCAACTCATCAGATATCCGCAACTTGCAACTGTGTCCCTGATCTACTTACTAGCTAGTGGGGCAGGGTCCCTACCTAAAGGCCTGTTCCTGTAGCGGCCACAAACTAAATGGTTGAGTCGAGGCCAAGCTGGGGCCTAGGGGAAATCTGGCCTAAAGCAGAGGGTCACAGACCCCTGCTCACACACCTCCTACCCCTGTCCTGTCCCAGCACTGACTGCCACTTCCTCTTCCAGCGCGCAAATTAGTATCTCCTCCTGCAGGAGACCTAGCCGCGCGATTGGCTCCCTGGCGTCATGTGATACTCCTGCCCCTAAGCACTATGGGACTTGTGGTCCCTGCGGAACCTATGCCTATGGGCCGCCGCATGCGCTCACTCCACTGCGCATGCAAAACCCTTCAGTGGCCACCACACACTCTCTGCACATGCGCGAGCCTCCGCACGCGCGCATACACAATTCCAACATGGTGGCGCCCTGCAGAGGGGGCGAGAAGCTGGTGAGAAGGCGGTGAGAGAGGGACAGGAAAAAAAATGAATTTTTCATGCATTGGATTGATGCCGGGGGTCTCCGGAGCTTATACACATGAATACAAGAACCGGAGGCCCCCGGCACGAACCCGATGCAATAAAAATGAATTTACAGACAACTTCATTACTTAAAGGCTAACTGCTAAGGCAATGAATGGGGTTAACTACTGGTGCAATGTTTATTGTGGGTAGCGGGCGGTGGGTGAAGGTGGTATTCTTCCCTTGGTGTGTGTTTAGGCCTTGTGGGGGGGGTTGGAATTAACTCCTTCATTACCTTAGCGATTAATACCGCGAAGGTAATAAAGTGGTTAAACCCTCCTGCTACCCACCCGGTAGGTATAAACACCCAGCAGGGGCCAAATGCAAACTTCACCCATCCACGCTACCCACAATAAACATTCAAAAACCAAAAACACAACAACCCTACTACCCACCTCTTATACCCCCAACAACTCCCCCTCCCCCCAACACATACAGTACAGTAGTGGGCAAAATTACTATTATCCAGATATGGATAATAGCTGATTTGCCCATTCAAAATCAAACATTAGCCAGCCAGCATAAATAAAGTAAATAAAACGTCTACTTACCATCATGAAGGGCGTTCTCGTCAGCATACTCCAGGTCCATGTCCTCCATAGGCAGCAAGAGTACAGAAGAAATACAATCTAATGCCCCTAACCCCTTAATCACTTCAGCAATTAGTAACCGCTATAGCAATTAAGGGGTTAACCCCCTCACCCGCTACCCACCTGGGAGGCCTAACCATCCACCCTGGGACCATTATACACACCCTCTACCAATTGATTGGCACAGTGGTACATCATATCCATATAATATGGGCATGATAAGCCACTATAGCAGTTAATGGCCAACCTATAAAAAAAAATCATCACGCCCCCCAGTTTGCGCACCCCTGTCCTAACATATACACTATTTCATAGAAAATACAAATGATTGAATTGATTCAATACATTACAGTAATGGAAGTTATTTAACACAATATTTGATTCCTCCCTCATATTCCTCTCTCATATTCACAATGAAGCTAAAACTTGTCGATTTTCCCTCTGTAACATTGCAAAGAGGTGCCCTTTCCTGTTGCTCTACTGCTAAAACTCTAATGCAGGCCCCCATTCTCTGCTGTCTCAACTATTGTAACCTTCTACTGTCCGGCCTTCCTGCTTCTTACCTGTCTCCCCTTCAATCTATCCTAAACGCTGCTGCTGCTAGAATTACTTTACTCTCTGCTAAATCTGTCTCAACGTCTCTCCTGTTGAAATCCTCTCCTGACTTCCTATTAAATTCTGGTAGTACTTTCAGAAAAAAAAATATATATCACTTGTGGTGTATTTGAATATCTCAGACAGGTCTGCAACCCTGTCTTTCCCCATTATCGCTTAGCAAACGGTGCTTTCACTGCAGTCAGGGATTCTGGGAAATTACATGCAGATGAGCACATTGTGTCACCTTTTGTTTCTTATCCATTTTAACATGAAACCCTATAAGCTTATGCCTGCCGTATTACACAGCTTTTCAGCACAACCTGGGTTAAAGAAGTGCATGGCCAGTGTAACCCTCTGTAAGAGATGTGTGCAGAGGTATGCAATGGAGACCGTTTATAAGGTGAAATTAAAATAAGGCTTTATTGCGCCTGTCCCTTTTAACACAGCAAAACATATGAAAACAACAAACGCCTATCCCTATTTAAGGGCTCATTTACTTCCCCAGTCCCTTTCTCCAGGGCTGGAGGGATAATGCCATTACCACCCTATTCCCCAAAGTCTCAAGAGATACCTTAAAGCAGGTGGCCCTTCCTGTCAGTCTCTGGTAGGTTCCTGGGTCTGGTAGGTCTTTGGGTGTCTTGATCTCAGCAGAGCCTTTCTGCTCAAGACCTCTTTTCTCTTGTCAGCACCCTTGTGTACTGAGGAAAATCTCCCTTCCTGTCTCTGAGGCAGGCTTTTTTGACACCTGTAATCAGCCAGGTGGTGTTGGTTAATTGTCTACCAGTAGTTAACCACCACAGTGCTGGATTAAGGGCACATTTCTGAACAGGGATAAGTCCCCTGTTACACCCTCCTTGTCCGGCTTCTAGGGAGATTACATTGGTGTGTTATGTATACATTGGTGGTATGTATTGTATGGATACTCCGCATGTGTTACCTGTGACTCAGAGGCTGGATTCAGGTGGCTGGGCGATGAGGAAGCAAGGTTGTAGAATAAAGGGCACCATGAACTTTTGTCTTTTATTCAGGTCCCCAGGCACAGGGTCCGCACACCACACTAATACAATGTTGTAATGTCACTTTTTCTTTATTGTTATCGATGCTTCATGGGCTTCCATGAGTGCCCACTCAAAGGGAGGTATAACTCTTAGTTGCTTATCTATTCTTAGAACCAGGCCTCCCTTGTTCTTCTGTTCAGATTATCCCTCTGTATTATTCCAGTAATGCTAGTCCCATTGGGGAGCCTAGCAGGTCCTGTACAAGTGACCTTTTTGTGAGCGTGGGAACTGCCATTTCCCTGCCGCCAGAGAGGACTGTTAATGCAGATCCGCGGTTAGAGACGATCCACTGGCACCCAGGAGTACTCGGTACTGAGGCCCTCTGTGGCATGCCGTTTGCATACTGTGAGGGTTGAACCTCGGTCCTGCCCCCGTGACACCCCTTGCGTGAGTGCCACAGTACTCCTGCCGGCACTGGACCTAGGCTCCGCCTCCGCGCCGTGTCCAGTGACGCAACGGAGGACGCTCCTGTCTCCACTACATGTCAGCGTCGCATGACCAGAATCACTCGAGGGGTTAATGCTAACATTAATTATTCCAAAGCTGCGATACAGTCCGCCCCTGCCTATCAGTACACAGTCAACCTGTGATGACTCATTGCCTGCAGCCTTCCCATAGGCTTCTGTTCTTTATATGCTCAGCCAGCTCTTAGGCAAAATGGCTGAGCATAAACTACTGTTTATGTTTCAAGTGCTTGCCTCAAGCATCCTGCTAGTCTGCTGTTGCTCTTGCATTCTGCCTTGTTTTTCTGTACCTTTGACCCAAACCACTGCCTTCTCTGATCCCTGAGCTCGGCTTGTATTTGGACTCCCACCTTCTCTGACCCCTGGACCTCGGCTACGCACAACGACCATTCTGGCCTCTCTACTCCTGGACCCCGGCTACACACAACGACCTCCCGACTTTTCCTATCCTAGACCACGGCGAGTATCACGACTATTCTGACCTCTCCTACCCTAACCCAGCTACGCAACTACGACTCTGTAATCCGGATGCGGTTGCGCGGTTGTTGGTCAGTGTATTCAAACATCCTCACCTCAGCCTTGTGGTCCTATTTGTGGTGAGCACTCATTACGCATACTTCATAGCTTATTTGGACTCCATTGATCTTCTTACAGGGGGAACCTGGTCTGTGCTATTACTTTATAAACTTTACTTATCCACTCTCCCTGAGGCTCTTTGTGATATAATTGTCACATGACCATGCAGGGTGTGGCCGTTACACACTAACCATACTAGTAACCATTTAGAGGGGGGTTACACCAGTAAACCTACAATTGGTATTTTTAGTTACTGTACACTGCAAGGTGGACTGTTTTGTCACTTTATTTACCCACCCACCACAACTTTTTTTAATGTATGTGTGGCAGGACGGCCTGTAGCCGAGGTCAGGGAACAGTCCACATGTGTAGTTTCAGGATAATGAAAACGTTCAGTGGCTTTATTTCTCCACAACATAACATAACATGCGGGTACACTGTCCCTTCAAACCAAAACAAAACCTGCTCCACATTGGGAGATCTGACTAACACACCAGGCCTATCTAGCAGGCTGGCTGGCTAGACCATAACCAAACCATAAGTGTACTTTCAGCAGTCAGGAAAACAAATGAACAATCCTTACTTGGGTTGAAGTAGTGACTTTGGTGAATTCCTCTGGCTAACAGCTCACATAGCAGTGTTCTCTGGTCTAAGGCAGGCAACTACTGCCAGTAACAAGATCCTTTTCTACCTTGCTGGCTATCAGGTGTCAGCTTACCTCCTGATTACCTAGCTTCCTCCTGAGTTAACCTTCTGAGTGTTGGATGCAGCACTCAGACATATGTTTCCCAGGCATAAATGATAGGGGTTGATTTCACCCTGTCACATACCTCCCCTGTTTGTGTGTGGCTAGGCTGAAGCCCGACCCTCCACTCCTTCTCTTGACAAAAAATCAGCATTTCCATGGTCCTTTCCAGGTCTATGCTGTATATCAAAAGAGAAGGGTTGGAGGGCCATATACCACCTGGTCAACCTTGAGTTTGTGTCCTTCATGGTGTTTAACAATTTCAAGGGCGCATGGTCAGTGACCAGGGTGAAGTGTACTCCGGCGACATAATGTCTCAAGGCCTCAATTGCCCATTTTACAGCGAGGCACTCCTTCTCAATGACGGAATACCTCACTTCCCTTGGGAACAGCCTCCGGCTGATGAACAGTATGGGGTGTTCAACACCATCAAATTGCTGGGACAGCACTGCTCCCAGTCCTACCTCTGAGGCATCCGTCTGGATGATGAAGGGCTCTTTAAAATCTGGGCTCCGAAGAGCGGGGCCCTCTGACAGGCACTTTTTTAGCATGTCAAAGGCGTCTTGGCACTCCCAAGACCATTTAACTTGGGTCGGGGCACTCTTTTTTGTCAGATCTGTTAGGGGTGCAGATATTTCTGAAAAATTGGGGATAAACCGCCTGTAATACCCTGCTAACCCCAAAAGGGAGTGGACCTGTGTCTTTGTCTGTGGGATGGGGACTTCCTTTATGGCGGCCACCTTGCTAGCTAGTGGCCTTACTATCCCTCCCCCAACGGCATAGCCCAAGTATTTTGTAGTGGATTTACCCAGGGCACATTTTTTTGGATTTGCAGTGAGCCCTGCTTCTCTTAAGGACGTCAGGACTGCCCTTAACCTTTTTATATGAGACTGCCAGTGTCTGCTATAGATGACAATGTCATCCAAGTAGGCCGCAGCATATTTCCTATATGGTCGTAGTACCTTGTCCATTAACCTTTGGAATGTGGCTGGAGCCCCATGTAACCCAAATGGCATAGTAACAAATTGGTATAAACCAAGAGGGGTGGCGAAGGCAGTTTTGCATTTGGATTCTTCCGCTAGAGGTATCTGCCAATATCCTTTCGTGAGATCTAGGGTGGAGATATACTCTTCTTTACCAAGAGAGTCAAGCAATTCATCCACCCTATGCATTGGGTATGCATCGAATCTGGATACAGCATTTACCTTTCGTAGATCCACGCAAAACCTCACCTTCCCATCTGGTTTAGGGACCAACACTATAGGGCTACACCATTCGCTGTGGGACTCCTCAATCACGCCCAATTCCAACATGTCTATTATCTCCCTCTCTACCAGGTCTTTTCGGCCCTCTGGCAATCTTTAGGGATGGTACCGTACTTTTACGCCAGGTTCTGTCTCAATCCTATGGGACACTAAATCAGTCTGCCCTGGCAGCTCAGAAAAAACATCTGGGAACTGGTCACATAATTCTAGTAGGTCTGACCTTTGTTCTGTCGTTAACTGCCCTCCCATGGGAACCTGCTGGTCATTGTACATACTACCCTTTGGAAGCTGTGGACCCAAATCCGTCTCTCCTTCCCGAGGGTGGATGAACAGCGATCTCATCGTTTTCCAGGGTTTCAGGAGGTTTACGTGGTAGATTTGTTTACCCTTCCTGGACCCTGGTCGAGAGATCTCATAGTTCACCTCCCCGGTGCGGCGGAGAACTTGGAAAGGACCCTGCCACTTCGCCAGGAGTTTACTCTCTGATGTCGGTAGTAGTAGCATCACTTGGTCCCCAGGTTGGAAGACCCTCAAGCGAGCATTTTGGTTGTACTGCCTCTCTTGACGTTCTTGAGCAGATTTGAGGTTTTCCTTAGCAAACCGACCTATCATGTCAAGGCGGTTTCTAAGGTCTATTACATACTGAAGGGTATTCTTGGAGGGGGAGGGCTCCTCCTCCCAGGATTCCTTCAGTAGGTCGAGAATACCCAGAGGTTGGCGTCCATATAGGAGCTCAAACGGGGAGAAGCCTGTGGATGATTGGGGAACTTCTCGTACCGCAAACAATAGGAAAGGGAGAAGTTCATCCCAAGCTTGCTTTTCAGTGTCCACAAACTTCCTAAGCATGGTTTTTAAAGTACGGTTAAACCTCTCTACCAATCCATCAGTCTGAGGATGGTAGACTGAGATCCGGACGGATTTTACCTCCAATAACTTCAGGACATCCTGCATTAACTATGCCATGAAATTTGTTCCCTGGTCAGTTAACATTACTTGGGGAAGTCCTACCCTAGAGAACAGTTCTAACAGCCTGTGAGCAACCTGTTTGGCAGTGGCTGATCTCAGAGGGAAGGCCTCAGGATATCTGGTGGCATAATCTACAACAACGAGTATAAATTTATGTCCCTTCGCAGAGGGTTCTAAAGTTCCGACCAGATCTACCCCAATTCTTTCGAATGGGACGGCTACCAAGGGCAGAGGCACCAAGGGAGCCGGCTTCTGTCCTTTTTGGCTAGTTAACTGGCATTCATGACATGTCTCACATAGTTTCATGATGTCACCATGTATGCCTGGCCAGTAAAACCGGGACGAGATGCGGTCTGTGGTCTTATCTCTGCCCAAATGACCACCCCATGGGAGAGTATGAGCTAGGGTGAACACTGTTTTAATCAACCCTTTAGGGACTAGCATCTGTCGAATGACCTCCCCTGTTTGTGTAACATTATTCACACGATATAGGATGTCATTCAACAGTTCAAAATGTGGAAACACTCTTACACCTTGTTCATCCATTATCTTGTTGTTGACCTGTACCACCTTCTCATATTGTCTAGCCAGAGCTGGGTCATCCCTCTGCCTCTGACGGAAGTCAGGAAGATCCAGGTCTGGCAAAATTCCCGTATCTATCTGTTCCCCACCCTGGTCATCTCCGGCCATGACCTGCAGTCCTTTGGGCTGACTAATGTTACCAAGAGTCCTAGCCTTTCTTAACCAGTACTCTTTTTCCGCACGTCTCTGTTTACGTGTCTTTGGGACATGGTGTCTACGGGGGAAAATCTCTGGGGAAAAAGGAAACAAGTCTCCGGGCTTCTCCGGTACCAGAGAAGTAGGCTCCGTAGAAGTAGGGGCCAACAATGTTTCGAAGTAGGGCCAGTCTCGGCCAAGTAGAACAGGAGCAGGTAGCCAGGGAGCAACTCCCACTAGTAGGCTAGCTTCTTGATCCTTGATATGCAGTAGAATGTTTGCCGTCGGGTATCTCTTTGTATCCCCATGGATACACTCGATATTCCAAGGAGAGTCATAGGATAGTCTGTTGCTTGGAATTAGGCCCTCTAGGATCAGGGTTTTTCCAGATCCCGAGTCCAGCATGGCTTTTACTATTTTCCCCTCCAGAGATGCTGGGACTAACCACGGATTGTGGTCCCCTCGGAGAGACGCTGTGGCAGTGGTACTGCCATATGAACAGCCCATCTCATCATCTCCTGAGTCCGCAAACTCGGTCGTCAGCGGAAGCTCTCGACGGGGTTCGGTGTTTGGACTTCGCTGTTGTATGGGATCCTCCCTTCTGGTTGGTGGTGGTATCCTCTCAACAGGATGGGTGACTGAAGCCCAGGTTTTCGGGGAATACTGTGGGTGGCGGCCTCCCTTGAGTGATCCAATGGCCTCGGACCCGGGACGGGCGTCTCTGCGGGAGTTTGTACCAGGAACCCTCCGAGATGGGAAAGGGTCTTCCGATCGGGTTGACTGGATTTCCCGAGCTGGCGGGATATAGACCCCTCGATTGTCTGCTCTCCTGCCTCTGGTATCACTGGAAGCAACTGGTGTTTGCACGGACCGTTCCCAGTTATCCTGTTGGGTGTCGTCGCCAAGGAAGTTTTCCACCAAGCAGACCGCTGAATCCAGGGAAAATGCAGCGTGTCTTTTTACCCAGGAGCGGGAGGAGGGGGGCAGTATCAGTATGAACTGCTCGAGCACAAACTGTTCAAGGATCTCTGCCTTGGTATGCTTCTCCGGTTGTATCCACCTGGTACAAAAGTCTACTAAGCGGTGGGCTACGACCCGGGGTCTGTATCTGTTTGTATATTTGACTGTCCGGAACCGCTGACGGTAGGTCTCTGGAGTAAGGCCTAGGCGATCCAGAATAGCAGCCTTTAGTTGCTGATAGTCCATGGCCTCGTCTTCTGGAAGAGCTTGATAGGCTGCCTGAGCTTCTCCTATGAGGAGTGGAGCCAGAGTCGTTACCCAGCGTTCAACTATCCAGCCGTGGGCCGTGGCTACCCTTTCAAAAGTGAGGAGAAATGCCTCTGGGTCGTCGTTTGGCTTCATTTTGGGTAGCATCACTGGTGGGTTATTTGGAATCTCTGGTCTGCCTGGGGCTCGGCCTTCGGCCAGCAGTTGGAGTAGCTTTTCCTCTCGCCGGGCCTATTGCTCATCTTGCTGGGCTTGTCGCTCAGTTTGCTGAGCTTGATGTTCTGCTTGCTTGGCCTGCCATTCTATTTGCTGGGCCTGTTGCTCAGCTTGCTTCTCTGCTAGCTGGAGCTGTTGCTCAAGGAACTGATAAAAAAATGTCTCCATTTTTTTTTTCTGTGTGGCCCTTCAGATACAGGGGCCGTCCGACATCTCAATTCTGACACCACCTGTGGCAGGATGGCCTGTAGCCGAGGTCAGGGAACAGTCCACACGTGTAGTTTCAGGATAATGAAAACGTTCAGTGGCTTTATTTCTCCACAACATAACATAACATGCGGGTACACTGTCCCTTCAAACCAAAACAAAACCTGCTCCACATTGGGAGATCTGACTAACACACCAGGCCTATCTAGCAGGCTGGCTGGCTAGACCATAACCAAACCATAAGTGTACTTTCAGCAGTCATGGAAACAAATGACAATCCTTACTTGGGTTGAAGTAGTGACTTTGGTGAATCCCTCTGGCTAACAGCTCACATAGCAGTGTGCTCTGGTCTATGGCAGGCAACTACTGCCAGTAACAAGATCCTTTTCTACCTTGCTGGCTATCAGGTGTCAGCTTACCTCCTGATTACCTAGCTTCCTCCTGAGTTAACCTTCTGAGTGCTGGATGCAGCACTCAGACATATGTTTCCCAGGCATAACTGATAGGGGTTGACTTCACCCTGTCACAGTCTACTTTTCTGCACTAATCAACATGCACAAGTCTAACCCACGCCGACTGTTCTCTGTCTTTGATACTCTACTCAAACCACCCTCAGCTGCCTCTCCTTCCTCCATCTCCGCTCAGGACTTTGCTGATTATTTTAAGGAAAAGGTGGAATCCATACGGCAGAACATCCCCTCTGTTTCTTCCCCCCATCCTACACCTCTTCCTAACTCTCCTCCTGCCTTCCTTGAGTCTTTTTCCACTGTCTCAGAGGAGGATGTGTCGCTGTTGATCTCCTCTTCTCCCTCTACCACTTGCCCTCTTGACCCCATTCCCTCCCATCTCCTAAAACCTCTAGCTCCTACTATAATCCCTACGCTTACACACATTTTTAACTCCTCCCTCTGCTCTGGAACCTTTCCATCCTCCTTCAAACATGCAACAGTCATACCATTACTCAAAAACAGCAAGCTTGACCCTACCTGTCTTTCTAACTATCGACCTGTCTCCCTCCTGCCTTTTGCCTCTAAACTACTTGAACGTCTTGTATTCTCTCGCTTGCTCCATTTTCTCAACACCTATTCTCTCCTAGACCCTCTACAATCTGGCTGCCGCACTGCTCACTCCACCGAAACAGCCCTCACTAAAATAACTGACGACCTTCATGCTGCCAAAGACAGAGGTCATTACACTCTGCTCATATTACTCGACCTCTCTGCAGCATTTGACACCGTGGACCACCCTCTTCTCCTCCACATTCTCCATACTCTAAGTATTCGGAACAAAGCTCTATCCTGGATCTCATCCTACCTCTCCCATCGTACTTTTAGTGTCTCTTCTGCTAACACCTCCTCCTCCTCTATTGATCTCTCTGTGGGGGTACCCCAGGGCTCTGTCCTGTGACCTCTTCTCTTTTCTCTGTACACACTCTCTCTAGGTGACCTAATAACATCTTTTTTGTTTAATTATCACCTCTATGCCGACGACACACAAATATACTTTTCAACACCTGACCTTACACCTGCTGTACAAACCAATATTTCTGAATGTCTCTCTGCTATATCATCCTGGATGGCCCTCCGACGCCTTAAACTCAACATGGCTAAAACAGAGCTCCTCATACTTCCTCCCAAACCTGGCCCTACTACCTCCTTCCACATTACTGTTGGAACTACAATCATTCACCCAGTAGCCCAAGCACGCTGCCTAGGGGTCACATTCGACTCCTCTCTCACATTCGCCCCTCACATTCAAAACATTTCTAAAACTTGTCGCTTTTTCCTCCACAATATAACTAAGATACGCCCTTTCCTCTGTTGTTCGACTGCTAAAACTCTGACTCAGGCCCTCATTCTCTCCCGTCTTGATTACTGTAACCTCCTGCTGTCCGGCCTTCCTGCCTCTAACCTGTCTCCCCTACAATCTATCCTAAATGCTGCTGCCAGAATCACTCTACTCTTTCCTAGATCTGTCTCAGCATCTCCCCTCATGAAATCCCTCTCCTGGCTTCCGATCAAATCCCGCATCTCACACTCCATTCTTCTCCTCACTTTTAAAGCTTTGCATTCTTCTGCCCCTCCTTACATCTCATCCCTAATTTCTCGGTATGCACCATCCAGACTCTTGCGTTCTTCTCAAGGATGTCTTCTTTCTACCCCCTTTGTATCTAAAGCCCTCTCCCGCCTTAAACCTTTTTCACTGACTGCCCCACACCTCTGGAATGCCCTTCCCCTCAGTACCCGACTAGCACCCTCTCTATCCACCTTTAAGACCCACCTTACGACACACTTGCTTAAAGAAGCATATGAATAGCACTGTGGATATTCTAAACACGATACATAATGCTTGGCCCACTGCAGACGCACTTACCAGAACTCCCTCTTACTGTCTCTGTACGTTCTCCCTACCTACCAATTAGACTGTAAGCTCCTCGGGGCAGGGACTCCTCTTCCGAAATGTTACTTTTATGTCTAAAGCACTTATTCCCATGATCTGTTATTTATATTATCTGTTATTTATTTGATTACCACATGTATTACTACTGTGAAGCGCTATGTACACTAATGGCGCTATATAAATAAAGACATACAATACAATACAATACAGTACTGTATGACTTTCAAAATGTTCCTTCTCATATTTAAAGATATGCACTCTGTCCCTATTTACATCTCAGCCCTAATTTATCGCTACACACCTGTCCAACTCTTGCGTTCTGCTAAAGGATGCCTTCTGTCTACCCCTTGTGTATCTAAAGCTCTCTCCTACCTAAAACATTCCTCACTCACTGCCCTACACATCTGGAATGCCCTTCCCCTGAATATCTGACTAGCACCCCCACTCTCCGCCTTTAAGGCCCATCATAAAGAGGCCATCCAAGCGGGTGTTTTGTTCCATGGGATTGAAGCAGGGGGTCTCCATAGCTGAACCACAATAATTTCTGCACGGCTAGCAGCAATCACGTAATGGCCGCTTTTAAAAGCTCCCGTGACCTGCGGGCTAATAGTAAGCCATGATGTCATCTGGTGTGGCTTCCTATTGACCCACATGACACGGGAGATTTAAAAAGCAGAGCGATATGGACACCCCATATGGAGGTATCTCAAGAAGTAGGGGGTCACCAGAACTGAAATTGATGTTATTAAGCTCCGGAAACCCCCGCTTCATTCCTATGTTAAAAAAACCCCGCAAAAATATTCATCCGCTTGGCTTGCTCCTTTAAAACATACCTCTTTAACGAAGCATATGGGTAGCTCCATTGACTGATACTATACATCCTAAATGCATTTCAATCTCAACCACCCCAGTGTACGTCTGCGTTGCCCCAAAGGCGGACAGCCTTTGGCACAGCCGAAGGGTAGCCAAATGGTGTGAACCGTTTGCTGATGTTTGATAATGTTAAAGTGATTTAAAGCTGCTCTATTTCAAACTCACAAGACCTTTATTCCCTGTACCAAATTTTCCAACTTTACCTGTCCATGAAATGTCTGTGAATTGACTGTATAACCCTGTTATTTTACTGTAACCATGTATTTTTTATAACTCTGTGCCCAGGACATACTTGACAACGAGAGGTAACTCTCAATGTATTACTTCCTGGTAAAACATTTTTATAAATAAATAAAATAAGTTTACCATGACCCCTTGCAGGCGTACACCAGAACACCCTCATACTGTCACTGAAGGCTTTCCATACTTACCACAAAAATGGAAAGACTGTGACGTTCTCCCGAGTTGAAGGAGGATGATTTGGTGTATAAAAAAGCTTTATTGGATCATTTGGAAATAGACCGACATGTTTCGCGCGTAGTGCGCTTTATCGAGGTCCCTTCTGAGCTAGCCACCGTAGGGACTTTTAAATACCTCGTGTTCCCGGCAAAAAAGCTGGTATTCGCGTCACATGCAACAGCTGGTGCGCTGCTGCGTATCGCGCTAGTTATTCAGAATATTAAAAAAATTAAAAAAATTAAAACAACTTTATTTGACAACAAACATTTAACAAGAGAACAAGGGTTGCCACATTCTCCCAGAGAGCCTCTGCTATCTTTAGAATAAAGAGGGTAGAAAGTAGCAAGACATTGTCCCTGAACATAATAAAAGCAAAAGCTTGTTTAGAATGATTGCCTTTCAACACACGACACCACACATAATATTGATATAAACTATATGATATATGTATGTGTATTGATGGATGATAATGAATGCCTCAAGCATTATAGACTCAATATAATAATATTAGACATAAATTCACTCTGGCAATAGTATTATATACTAACCAGAAATAATAATTTCATTCATTCATCCCATAAAAAACACCTCAATGATATTCTCAAAAAAAATGCATAGAGGTATAAAATGCAGATGAATCAATCAGATCATATCAACAATCAATTTGAATTAATTTGAACGTTGGCACAATTTTTCTTCTTATGAATATGCACATACTGTAATAATCCTGATATAATAACCATAAATCATACAAGATTACAAAATCCCTTTAAAAAACGACAGTAGGGAAAGGCAGAACCCATGAACTAACAATATACAAATATACAGGAATGAAGCGCCTGGAGGGGGAAATTGAGTGAATGGGGGATGGGGAAGGAGCAAAAATGGGGAGGGGGGGGTTGGGAGGGGAGAAGGGAAAGGAAATAAAAAACAAACAAAAAAAATTGAAAAAAATATATAATGTGTATATAATACAAATAATAAGACTTCAAGTCATAAAAAATTACTGAGATCCCAGTCCGAGTTGAGTCCTCTGGGCATTCTAGTTCGCAATGTAAAGGTCCAGTACATTTCCCTATGATCAAGCTTGTTAACCTTATTTCCACCTCTAGTTAATGGTGGGACCATTTCAATGCCCCAGCACATCAAGTTCTTCAAGTTACCCTGGTGCCATTGTGACACATGTTTAGATACCGGGTGATTTAAATCATCCCAAATGCATTTACTATGACCCCTTGCAGGCGTACACCAGAACACCCTCATACTGTCTCTGTAGGCTTTCTATACTTACCACTTAGGCTGCGGCCAGTGTGATGCAGAGCAGGCGTGATCAAGCTCAGCGCGATCAAACACATTGCTAAAATGTGTTTGTCCAGCGTGAGCACGCGCGTGTATGTGCCGTGAGCGCACTGCTGCTTGCAGAGACAAATACATTTGATTCTGCTGCTCGCTGGAGCGTCACGTGAGTGGTTCCCCGATGAGGGCGAACCAGCTACGTGACGTCATGGCCGCGCCCCCCGACATGCACCCGAGCATGCAACTGGCTGGCCACAAATCCCCCAAGCAAAATCAGCGCCGTGCTCAAGTGCCAGCGTGCCCTCATTCACCCTGGCCGCAGCCTTAGATTGTAAGCTCATCCAGGCAGTGACGCTTTTTCCTAATGTTTACTTTTATTTATGAAGCACTCAATGTTGTGTATTATTGCTGTAAAGGGCTATGTACTGTATATGGATGGCGCTATATACAGCTAGGTCCGGAAATAATTGGACACTGATACAAGTTTTGTTATTTCGGCTGTGTACCAAAATAAATTCAAGTTACAGTTAAATAATGAATATGGGCTTAAAGTGCAGACAATCAGCTTTAATTTGAGTGTATTCACATCCAAATCGGAGGAAGGGTTTAGGAATTACATCTCTTTAATATGTAGCCTTCTCTATTTCAAGGGTCAAAAGTAATTGGACAATTGACTCAAAAGCTGTTTCATGGACAGGTGTGGGCTATTCCTTCGTTATTTCATCATCAATTAAGCAGGTAAAAGGTCTGGAGTTGATTCCAGGTGTGGCATTCGCATTTGGAAGCTGTTGCTGTGAACCCACAACATGCGGTCAAAGGAGCTCTCAATGCAAGTGAAACAGGGCATCCTTAGGCTGCAAAAAAAAAAAGAAAATCCATCAGAGAGATAGTGGGAAGATTAGGAGTGGCCAAATCAACAGGTTG
Source organism: Ascaphus truei (assembly GCF_040206685.1). Lineage (NCBI taxonomy): Eukaryota > Metazoa > Chordata > Amphibia > Anura > Ascaphidae > Ascaphus > Ascaphus truei. The sequence continues at coordinate 367,595,871 of NC_134485.1, forward strand.
GTACATTCTGAGAAAAAAAGAATGCACTGGTGAGCTCAGCAACACAAAAAGGCCAGGACATCCATAGAAGACAACCGTGATGGATGATCGTAGGATCCTTTCCATGGTAAAGAAAAACCCCTTCACAACATCCAGCCAAGTGAAGAACACTCTCCAGGAGGTAGGCATATCATTATGCAAGTCTACCATAAAGAGAAGACTTCACGAGAGCAACTACAAAGGGTTTACCACAAGGTGCAAACCACTCATAAGCCTCAAGAATAGAAAGGCCAGATTAGACTTTGCCAAACAATATCTAAAAAAGCCAGCCCTGTTCTGGAACAGCATTCTTTGGACAGATGAAACTAAGATCATCCTGTACCAGAATGATGGGAAGAAAAAAGTATGGTGAAGGCTTGGAACAGCTCATGATCCGAAGCATACCACATCATCTGTAAAACACGGTTGAGGCAGTGTGATGGCATGGGCATGCATGGCTTACAATGGCACTGGGTCCCTAGTGTTTATTAATGATGTGACAGAAGACAGAAGCAGCCGGATGAATTCTGAAGTGTATAGGGATATATTGTCTGCTCAGATTCAGCCAAATTCAGCGAAGTTGATTGGACGGTGCTTCACTTTACAGATGGACAATGACCCAAAACATACTGTGAAAGCAACACAGGAGTTCTTTAAGGCAAAGAAGTGGAATATTCTGCAATGGCCGAGTCAATCACCTGATCTCAATCCGATCAAGCATGCATTTCACTTGCTGAAGACAAAACTTAAAGCAGAAAGACCCACGAACAAACAACAACTGAAGACAGCTGCAGTAAAGGCCTGTCAAAGCATCACAAAGGAGGAAACCCAGCGTTTGGTGATGTCCATGCGTTCCAGACTTCAATCAGTCATTGCCTGCAAAGGATTCTCGACAAAGTATTAAAAATGAACATTTTATTTATGATTGTGTTAATTTGTCCAATTACATTTGAGCCCCTGAAATAAGGGGACTGTGTATAAAAATGGTTGCAATTCCTAAACGTTTCATACGATATTTTTGTTCAACCCCTTGAATTAAAGCTGAAAGTCTGCACTTCTATTGCATCTCGGTTGTTTCATTTGAAATCCATTGTGGTGGCGTACAAAGCCAAAATTATGAAAATTATGTCAGTGTCCAATTATTTTCGGACCTAACTGTAAGTGTAACCCTTTTACCATACCCCCCCCCCCCTAAGTGAGATTGGGGGTATGCTCCTTTCTGGCTACTCTTAGGTGTTTGGGCTGTAACCTGTTGGTGAACAGGAGGGCTGAGGGCTCTGCGGTGGTGTGGGGAGAGCCAGGACAGGGACAGGTTACCTTGATCTTTCTCTGGTGCAGTGCATCCACCCAGCAAGGATCCCCTGTAGATATTCAGGGTAGGGACCCCCACTGACACTCCTTCATTCTCAGAGATAACAGGAACAGACAGCATGTCTTTTCTGGGTGGTATTTATTACAGGCAAGTATACAGCATATCACACAAGCTTCGTCTTAACGGCATATTCCCTTCTCAGGATTCTCTGCCATCCTGTTCAGAGCCCTGTTACAGGCCTAAGTCTCCCTTACTCCATGATTGGGAGCTCTTCAACTGCTCGTAACAGCATAATTCCCCTCCCTCCCTGCCCCTCTTGGGTGGGAGTGAGAAAACTCTTCTCTTTCCTTCTCTCTGCTCACTCTCTAACTCTCAACTCAACTGAACTAACTAGCTAACTAACTAATTTGGGAGGATGTCCCAATTTGGTATATCTTTGGGGAGTGTCTCTAACTCTGACTCATAGCAAGCCAGAGCCGGATACAGATTGGCACACACACACTAGGGGGCGTTCCAACCAATATCCACGCCTCAGATTGACATCCTCAGAAGTTGCTAGGCCTTCCCTTGAATACTGATGACATCATTCAAGGCTGTAACACACGCACACAGGCCTAAAGAAGGAAGTAACCTTTCCACTGCCTGCACTAACAGGTCTGACAGAGGAAAGGCCCAGAGAAAAGAAGTAACTGCCGGCAGGCTATGTTACATAAGTAAAGTTATGAAGTCTCGTAACCCAGGGGGGGCATAAAGGGAGACAAAACACAACAATCTAAGTGCAGACAATAGTGTTGAGTGAAATAACTAAATGGTAATCTTGGCTCCTATGTGCAGCCTCCTCCCAGGATTTCAGTGTTAATCAGGCAACATCAAAATAGCTTCAGGTGGTGTGGATCACAGATGGTCTTCTGAGTTTGAAGTGCTATTAAACTCCAGTATCAGCGAGATCATAGGATGTAAAAGTAAAGGAGATACCCATAGTGCAGATCAATAGTATAAGGTATAAATTTGACAAATTCTTACAATAAAAACGTATAAAATACGCATGAATCACAATTGTGACATGAAGGATCGACTCGTGCTGTGGCCCCGCCTCTGATAAGAGTCTGATACACTCTGGGGACTCTTCCGCGTTCGGCTAGCTGCCTCCCAATGGCTCTCCGGAGCTCTGCTCCGTCACGGTCTCCAGAGCGCCGCGTCACTTCCGGTTCAGCTTAAGGGATAGGCAGTCACTCGGCACCTCGTCTCTCCTCCTCGGGGCGGTCCTACTCTACGCGTTTCACCGGTAGAGAACGTGGCTTCGTCAGGAGTATGACGCCCCCTTCCTCATCTCAACTTTAAATACCATGCACAATTAAAATATCTCTAACATCTGTGATTAATCATCAATGGGTAATTGGAACTGGTAATTAATTGTATTCACATCTCTGTTTGCAAAAAACACGGGTTGGTTTTAATTCTATAACTAATTGTTGAAAAACTTACTGTTTGAAAACACTAACTGTGTTTAATGGATAGAATAATTATGAGAGGTATATAGTATTAAAATATATAAAAAATATGTATAAAAAAGAATGAATGGTCGACATCTGTAGCAATTTAGTGGGTGACATTTAGCACTATAAGATACATCAAAGAGTTACAAAAATGATGAATAAATACAAGGATGTGAATGCAATACTTTCAATGCCTATACAATATACATATACAGTATGTAAAGATATACATACAGAGGGCCGGCTTGTACTTTTACGGGCCTTGGTGCAGGGGATTTTGCAGAGCCTCTCACCTGGTTCTGTGCGAAATCTTCTCCTTAGGCCTCGTCCAGGGTGGCACTGAGCGGGCGCGCTCACGCTGGCCACGATGAAACACATTGCTGCAATGTGTGTGGCCCCGCCACCCCCCCCCCGCACCTAGCTGGCCACAAATCGCCTGGCCGAGCAAAGCGAGTGACGTCACAGCGCATGAGCGCAAGCGCGCTCCCTGCCTGGCCTCCGCCTTAAGACGTTGTGGCATCACATCGCCATGCGATGTCACGTCGTCATTGCAACGCAAAGCCATTTAACGTCACAGGGCCATGATGACGGTACGCTGTAGGAGATGCCGCCGGACAAGGTAAAGATACTTACAGAGGCCCCACGCGGTCTCCCCCGACCATCAGTTTAATTGTTGTGGGGAAGAGTGCGGTGCTCGGGGCTCTGGCAGGGGCTCCATTTTCTCAACACCAATTCTCTCCTAGACCCTCTACAATCTGGCTTCCGCACTGCTCACTTCACGGAAACAGCCCTCACTAAAATAACTGATGACCTCCATGCTGCCAAAGACAGAGGTCATTACACTCTGCTCATATTACTCGACCTCTCTGCAGCATTTGACACCGTGGACCACCCTCTTCTCCTTCACATTCTCCATACTCTTGGTATTCGGAACAAAGCTCTATCCTGGATCTCATCCTACCTCTCCCATCGTACTTTCAGTGTCTCTTCTGCTAACACCTCCTCCTCCTCTATTGATTTCTTTGTGGGGGTACCCCAGGGCTCTGTCCTGGGACCTCTTCTCTTTTCTCTGTATACACTCTCTCTAGGTGACCTAATAACATCTTTGGGTTTAATTATCACTTCTATGCTGACGACACACAAATATACTTTTCAACAAATGACCTTACACCTGCTGTACAAACCAAAGTTTCTGAATGTCTCTCTGCTATATCATCCTGGATGGCCCTCCGCCGCCTTAAACTCAACATGGCTATAACAGAGCTCCTCATACTTCCTCCCAAACCTGGCCCTACTACCTCCTTCCACATTACTGTTGGAACTACGATCATTCAGCCAGTAGCCCAAGCACGCTGCCTATGTGTCACACTCGACTCCTCTCTCACATTTGCCCCACACATTCAAAACATTTCTAAAACCTGTCGCTTTTTCCTCCGCAATATAACAAAGATACGCCCTTTCCTCTGTTGCTCGACTGCTAAAACTCTGACTCGGGCCCTCATTATCTCCCGTCTTGATTACTGTAACCTCCTGCTGTCCGGCCTTCCTGCCTCTCACCTGTCTCCCCTACAATCTATCCTAAACGCTGCTGCCAGAATCACTCTACTCTTTCCTAGATCTGTCTAAGCATCTCCCCTCATGAAATCCCTCTCCTGGCTTCTGATCAAATCCCGCATCTCACACTCTATTCTTCTCCTCACTTTTAAAGCGTTACACTCTTCTGCCCCTCCTTACATCTCAGCCCAAATTTCTCGTTATGCACCATCCAGACTCTTGTGTTCTTCTCAAGGATGTCTTCTTTCTACCCCCTTTGTATCTAAAGCTCTCTCCCGCCTTAAACCTTTTTTCACTGACTGCCCCAAACCTCTGGAATGCCCTTCCCCTCAGTACCTGACTAGCACCCTCTCTATCCACCTTTAAACCCCACCTTAAGACACACTTGCTTAAAGAAGCATATGAATAGCACTGTGGATATTCTGAACACAGGATACATAAAGATTGGCCCCCTGCAGACGCACTTACCAGAACTCCCTCCTACTGTCTCTGTACGTTCTCCCTACCTACCAATTAGACTGTAAGCTCCTCTGAGCACGGACTCCTCTTCCTTAATGTTACTTTTATGTCTGAAGCACTTATTCCCATGATCTGTTATTTATATTATCTGTTATTTATTTGACTACCACATGTATTACTACTGTGAAGCGCTATGTACATTAATGGCGCTATATAAATAAAGACATACAATACAGTACAAAGACCGGCCCTGCACACAATATGAATTACATTGATATACCATATACATGTCTTTAATGATCCGCCACTTGCAATATGATTGACAGATACCTGTGATTCTTAACCTTTTTCGTATGTTTGTAATTTTCTCATAATTTTCTTTTCCCGAATTGCTACCTTTGCTTACAGGTACATACTGTAAGGTAGTAACCAGGAGGAGGTGATTAGATCCCTGATAAAGTGACATTGATCACAAACCCGACCCCCTCCGATCGCTTGCTGATCATATACTTTTGTACTCATTCTTAAATGAATGTACTGATTGAATCACTGATTTAATCAATGCCCGCTTCGTTGCACTGAGTCCGTGTTGGGAGTTTTTCTGCAGCTTCTGAATCCGGATCCCGCCTCCCCTGTCAATCATCCACCTCCCTGCCCCGCCCACTGATGGTAACGCCGGCGTCTCCGTCGCCCTGGAAACCTGCGACGTCACCTTTCAACTCCGCGTTCCCATTGGCCGGGGGAGCTTTCGAGAAGCGTCGAGAACTCGGAAACCGCACGTGGAGCCGGCGAGTGTTGCGAGCTGCAGCTTCTGGAAGCTTCTTCCACGGGAGGTATATGAAGCGGCGCAGAACCGCATCCTCCCCCCCCACACAGTGATACACACAGGGAGGCAGCAGGGCCTGAGCACACAGGGACACAACGGCGCCTGATACACGCAGGCAGACAGCGGTGCCTGATACACGCAGGCAGACAGCGGTGCCTGATACACGCAGGCAGACAGCGGTGCCTGATACACGCAGGCAGACAGCGGTGCCTGATACACGCAGGCAGACAGCGGTGCCTGATACACGCAGGGAAGCGCGATATCTGCCGGGGTTTGTGTGACCGGAGTTGCTGCCAGCGCCGTCTCCCATCATGTCCGTGGTCGGGTTCGACCTGGGCTACCTGAACTGTCACGTTGCCATCACCAGAGCCGGCGGCATCGAGACCGTGGCCAACGAGTTCAGCGACCGCTGCACCCCGTGAGTTCCCGGGGAGGGGATGTGACAGTAGCTGGTGATGTGACAGGAGACGGGGATGTGACAGGAGCAGGGGCTGGAGATGTGACAGGAGCAGGGGATGGGGATGTGACTGGAGCAGGGGATGGGGATGTGACTGGAGCAGGGGATGGGGATGTGACTGGAGCAGGGGATGGGGATGTGACTGGAGCAGGGGATGGGGATGTGACTGGAGCAGGGGATGGGGATGTGACTGGAGCAGGGGATGGGGATGTGACTGGAGCAGGGGATGGGGATGTGACTGGGGATGGGGATGGGGATGTGACTGGGGATGGGGATGTGACTGGAGCAGGGGATGGGGATGTGACTGGGGATGGGGATGTGACTGGAGCAGGGGATGGGGATGTGACTGGGGATGGGGATGTGACAGGAGCAGGGGATGGGGATGTGACAGGAGCAGGGGATGGGAATGTGACAGGAGCAGGGGATGGGAATGTGACAGGAGCAGGGGATGGGGATGTGACAGGAGCAGGGGATGTGACAGGAGCTGGGGCTGGAGATGTGACAGGAGCTGGGGCTGGAGATGTGACAGGAGCTGGGGCTGGAGATGTGACAGGACCTGGGGCTGGAGATGTGACAGGAGCTGGGGCTGGAGATGTGACAGGAGCTGGGGCTGGAGATGTGACAGGAGCTGGGGCTGGAGATGTGACAGGAGCTGGGGCTGGAGATGTGACAGGAGCTGGGGCTGGGGGTGTATGGTCAGAGGTGAAGGATGAAAATGAATCTCATCAAGTTTTGATGTGTTCTTAAAGATGTGCATCATTAACCCCCAACGTATTGCAGACCCACTGGGACTCGTGAGGTTAACTCCATCACCGTAATCCCAAGGAGCAAAATTATACCTTGCAAACGTAACCCATCCAGTGTGCGGCTATTAACATGCATTGCACCTGTCTGTCTATGGGTCTTGGCATGCAGACTAGGTGATGCACTGTACCCGGATTGCCTGTCACATCCTGGAGTATTTAGTAGTGTGTGTGTGTGTGTGTGTGTGTTGTTTAGTGTTATCCTACTGAGTATCCCCGGACATGTATCAACCACTTCCTTGTTTCGCTTAACGTCATGATTTTTCAAGATGTCTGGAGATTTGTAATCAAACTTGGTAATACGGAGTATCAACCATTTCGGAACTGTCCATCATTGACTGATTTATTAGCGCTTTTTAGTCTATCAGGCCTATTAACTCCGGTCAGTGTGTCTGCTAAACCCTTATAATACTGAAGGGACGTAGCCGAGTCATTGAGCCAGGATCAGCCTCCTTAGAGCCCCCAGTTTATAGAATGCGTGATGTCACAATGCAAAAGGTACTGTGCCACTGTGACGTAGCCAGGGACAGAAGTGTGTGGAATGTTATGTGTCGGTGCACGGAGGGGAGGAGCTGTCCGCGCTGCAGCTGCCAGCACAAGAGGCTTCACTATCGCAGGCATGTTGTGTGGGGTGTGCGACAGTATGAACTCGGGGCACTTACACTGACAATGTAACAGGTGCCGTACTCGCAATATTAAGGCCTCGGCCAAGCTGCGCGCTGAGGCTCAGGGAAAGCGGGTGCTTTCCCTGGCCTTGCGGGTGCTTTCCCTGCGCGCCGTCAGGGGGCGGGCCAGTGACATCACAGAGCTGATTCGCCCTCATTGGGCGAACCGCTCACGTGACCGGCCTTGCGCTCCGGCAAGCGGGGAAATTGAAAATTTCCCTAAGGCCTCGTCCATGGTTGTTGCTTGCTGGCTGAGGCGCGCTTCCGCTCAGCACTGGCCCCTACAGTCGCAATTAGAGCGGGTTTAGTAGGGGCTTGCCTACACTTCCACAAGCGCGCGGAAGCGTAGGTCTTAGGGAAATTTAAAATTTCCCCGCTTGCCGAAGCGCAGGGCCAGTCACGTGAGCAGTTCGCCCAATGAGGGCGAACCAGGTCCGTGATGTCACTGGCCCGCCCCCTGACGGCGCACAGGGAAAGCACCTGCAAGGCCAGGGAAAGCACCCGTTTTCCCTGAGCCTCAGCACGCCAGCGGGAAGCTTGGCCGAGGCCTAAGACCTACGCTTCCGCGCGCTTGCGGAAGCGTAGGCGAGCCCCTACTAAAGCCGCTCTAATTGCGGCTGCAGGGGCTCGGTTCTGAGCGGAAGCGCGCCGCCGCCAGCAAGCAACAACCATGGACGAGGCCTTAGGCTAAGGCCCCGGTATCTCCGCTGTAACCCGCGCCCGCGGCGCGTTCAGCCGATTCCCCGGTCTGCAGTTCACTGCAGGAAGAGAGACTGTGGGGGCATGGCGGGGGAGCAACGGGGGCGCGGCCATGACGTCACCCGGCAGGTTCGCCCTCATTGGCTGAACCGCCGGGGGACGTGCCTAATCGCTCGAAGCGAGTCCTGCTCTCAATTCTATTGAGAGCAGGAGCAACTCTCGCCTGAGCGCTGCGGCCCCCCCTCGCAGCGGGCCCGGCGCCATTGAGGGGAGGGCTCTCGTGTGGCGGCCGCTGTAGTAGGCAGTGGGGGCAAGGCCTTACTCTCCAGTCTCACTTATTTGCCCACATTATATTTTTCAGTATCAAGACCCTTTCACACACACACACACACACACACACACACACACACACACACACACACACTATTTTCTTGGTTAGTAAGTACTACCTGCCCTGGGCACATTGCCCTTGTGGGTAGGCAGTACTGTGTGGTTGGGATGGCCCCATAGTCTTAGATCTGTCAAAATTCAAGCTATACTGTATATATTATTTCTGTGGAAAAAATACACTTACACTTAGTGCAGACATGTCAACCCTCAATGATTTTGGACTAGTCTAAGCATAATCATTCTTGGTCACTAATTAAATCACTAAATTCAGCTTTTATACAAGCCAATTACATTTTTTTATTCATTGGTATCTGACTGCTATCTTTATTTTCCTCTTCACATACAGTATGTGGCACGTGGCACTTCTGCTGCAAAAATGGTCTGTGAAAGATGGTACTTGAGGCCGGAAAGAAAGAAATCTCTCTCAACATATTTGGCATTAAAGAGGCAATCCAAGCTCTATCTTATCTATCTTATCTATCTTATCTATCTTATCTATCTTATCTATCGTATCTATCGTATCTATCGTATCTGTCTTATCTATCTATCTATATCTCAGCTAGCCCTCGCAAGAGCAGACACAAGACAGCACTCGGAGGTAAGTGAAAAAACCTGTATTGAAAGGTGAAAACAGCACAAACATAACCAACGTTTCGGTCCTCGTGGGACCATCCTCAGCACCACCCTGAGGAAGGTCCCACGAGGACCGAAATGTTGGTCATGCTTGTGCTGTTTTCACCTTTCAATCCAGGTTTTTTCACTTACCTCTGAGTGCTGTCTTGTGTCTGCTCTTGCGAGGGTTGACTGCTCTCTATCTCTCTCTCTATCTCTCTCTCTATCTCTCTCTCTATCTCTCTCTATATATATATCTATATATATATTATATATATATATATTATATATATATATCATTTTAATATATGCAGCCTTTTATAGCCTATTATTGAAAACGAATTACATAAGCTGCCGATTGATTCGTTCTCCTTTAATCGATCAGCAAAATCCTTTTTCCCAGGGTTAACTAAATGGCTACCTTTCAGTTTCAAATCAATCCTTTAGCAAGTGTAACTCAGCAGCTACAATGTGTTCTTATATTACGAAGGTAACATTGATTATTGTTACAGTTTACAGCTCAAATTGCTGGGGATTATTGGCAACAAATTATCACAAACAGAAAAGTGTTCTAAAGATCTTGCACTGCTGGGGAGGTGGCTAAGGCCGCGCTTATAGTGACTGCGACCAATGACATCGCAGTCGCCATTGCCGAAAGTTGTAATTAGATTTTTAGCTACGTCGCTGGAGACAAGGCCAGTGACGTCACTAAAAAAGCGGGCTGCGCAATTTGATTGATTTAGAGAAAGTCACATGTGGCGACTGTCTCTCTAAAAAATCAAATTTACCCGGCTTCAACGGAGTCCATGTATTTGTTTCGGAGCAATGTCGCAAGGCACTGCGTCCATGGTCAGGCAGACCTTGCGTACGCTGACCGATCAAACTGCCCAAGGCAGTGATCACTTCCATGCGGCGTCGTGCGGGAGGTGGCGCGCGTTGCGCAAGAAATCAGTTCAAACTGATTTCTTGGTGCGACAGGCCTGTCATGGCATGCACCCTAGACACGCCCACGGACGGCGTGTGTACCATGGCCAGGGAAAGCACCCGCTTTCCCTCAGCCTCCGCACGGCTGAACTTACCATGGACGCAGCCTAAGGCCTGGGACATGGTGCAGGGGGAGCGCTGGGCAGCGCTGACGCTAATGCTCTCCTGCTCAAGCAGGAGATTTTTCTTGTCCCTGCATGAGCGTAAGCGAGCGCGCTTGTGTGCCGGGTGGGAGGCGGGGCTAGTGCGTCACGGCGCCGACGTCACGGACTGCCAATGGCTTCTGGCAGTCACGTGACCGGACCTGCGCTTCCCTCAGCGGGAAATCTAAAATTTGTCTTTCGGCTGAAATTCCGCACGCCTGCGGAAGCCCCGTCTAAAGCCGCGCTGATAGGGATAATGTTTCCCCTCAGCGTGCCCCAGCACGGTCTTTTTGACCATGTTCGAGGCCTAAGGCTAAGTCCCCGCTGGCGCTGAGTGTGCTCATGCTTGGAGAGCGCTCCAAGCATGAGCGTCAGGTGTCCTATTGTATGCGGGGGAGGAGGGGGCATTGCGGGCCAGCTGAGCGCGCGGTAAGTATAGATTTTTTGTTTTGCTAAGCGCCGATCGCGGCTGTGTGCATGCGCACGAGCGCTGCGCGCACCGCTGGAGCGGGGACTTACATATATCTATATATGCAAGTCTCCTTCACAAGTGCCGCCCGATCAACGCTAGCGGGGACTTAGCCAAGGCCGCGTGTATAGTGCCCTCGACGGTCGACGCGACTTCGGCCAAAAACAAGCGTGCGCTTATAGTAAGCGTGACTGCAACGGAGTGTCGCGAATTTTGGTAGCTGGCAATATTTGATTTTTCAAGGGCTGTCGCCTCGTGACAGCCCCTGAATCAATCAAATGCCAGTACGCCCGCGCCGCCGCAAAGCCAAATATAACTTTTGCTAGCGGCGACTGTGACGTCACGCGTCGCCAGTCGCGGGCACTATGCGCGCGGCGTAAGGCTGGGGCCATGGTACTGCAGACCGTGCGGAGGCGTCTGCACGCTGAGCGAACAGACTGCCTTTAAGACAGTGTTCAAGTCCATGCGGCGTGCGGGCGCATCCGGGCAGAAGCAGGAGGGGGCGTGCGTTGTGAGATTTAAACTGATTTCTCAGCGCGACAGACAGGCCATGTGAGCGGATAGCCCAATGACGGCGAACCAGCTCCGGATGGCGCGCGTACCATGGCCAAAAAATGCACTCGCTTCAAGCGGGTGACGTCACGGCCGCGAGCGCCTCCACGGGCGACGGCACTATGGACCTGGCCTAAAGCCTGCTATAGAAATCAGAGGATGCTCAAAACTCATTAAAAATGGCAAGAATTGGATTTTAAATCTTACTGATTGGTTAAATAAAAAAAATACGTAGGATATTGCTTTGAATACTCTACATTTATGTGAAAATAATTCTTAAATATTAGTATTGTTGATAAAATAACTAACTGTCCTTCAAAGCAGGCTGAGAAGAATGATATAAATATAGAATTTCAGTGTAAATGGCTTCAAAAACAAAATGGTAAAACTTGAAATATACTTTCAGCAGGGCCCCGGCCATACGGCGGGTTCCGTTCTAAGGGCCCACCGTATAGTGAAAATCACTGGAAAGGGGAACCAGCGATTTTCAGCTATGTGCAACACAGATTTCCAAGCTACGTTCTGCGCATGCGCGCCGGCGGCAAAGCCTCGAAGGAGACATGGCTGCCCCCTTCTCGGTGCCGCTGTATCAGCGGATCGCCGAGAAGCGGGGCCCTGCTGTATTTACTTTAACATTTTCTAGATATACTGTATTTAGGGGCAAATCACCCACACCAAACCTATTAACTGTCTTTATTTAGTTGGTTGTATAAATGACTGCTTCAATATTTAGGCTTAAAAGCGGTAATCACCGCACAATTATTACTTCCTCCCCCCCCCCCTTGAAAAGAGCTGCAGGACCCCACAATTGCTAGAATAATTCACATTTAAATAATAAAATAAAAAAATCTATACAGACACGTGTGTTTGTGTGTGTCGTCTTAACGAATAAAAAATCACAACATTGTCTTCTGATGACGTTACAAATTTCAATTACCCACCAAAGCAGGCCTTACTACAGCCATTTTGTGTCAACCAAGTAAGTACTGTATCTCTTCCCAGTAGAAAAATACTGCTTGTAACTTAGAATCTAGGGAATCCCTGGAGGTTGAGAACCGCTGATCATTTCACAAAGCAGATAATATTAGTACCCCAAAAATGTTTTTACTGCTAGACGTACATGTGTTTTAGGTTCATGCCAGTCTTTGCCAGGCTCTGTATTTTCATTCATTTTAAAGCTCTTTGTACTCATATTGTATTTTGTTCCCTCAATTAGGGCTGTGATATCATTTGGGTCCAAAAACAGAACAATTGGTGTCGCAGCTAAGAATCAGGTATGTGTTTTTCTGTTAGTGGCTTCATAATTTAGTTTGCTTTTTCATTGACAAAAAAAAGCAGTTTCCTGTTCCCAGCGTATGAATGATCATTAGTTGTATCTTGGACGTGGATTGTTAATGTAATATAATGCTTACTGCCTATGCGTGTGTGAGCAATTTACTAAAACTACAGAAATACAGGTGTACAAAAGGTGTAATATCGGCATGATGGGATAAGACTTGCTCAACTCTAACGTTATCCATAGAAGTACTCCTGGATTTTGATGAAGTGACTTTTAAGGATGCACCACTATTGCATTGCAGATAATACTTAGTACATATCTATATATATCTATATTAGATAGTAGTGGCACTGCACTAAAGTTAAACTAAATGCCTGGGTGCAAATTCGAAAAGTTTTAGTAAACATTTCAGTAACTTTGTTTGATTTTTAAAATCAGTTCAGTGTTTTTTTATTTATTATTATTATTATTATTATTATGAGCAGGAATGGCTCAGTGAGTTAAGACACTGAGTTTGAAGCAGGGGAACCTGCTCCTTGTGACCTTGGGCAAGTCACTTAATCTCCCTGTGCCTCATGCACAAAAAACATAGATTGTAAGCTCCACGGGGCAGGGACCTATCTGCAAAATGTCTCTGTAAAGCGCTACGTAAAACTAGCAGCGCTATACAAGAACATGCTATTATATTTCGATAGCTTCTCTCTTTTTTTTTTTCTCTCCTGGATGAGATGCGGTTCCCATAGCTGAACCACGTTAATTTCAATTCCGGGGACACCTGGAGAGGGGGATGGCCACGCCTACCCGTGCGCTTCATAGTTACGCCCATCTGTCGCTCAGAACACTGGTCTATACAAACACAGTGTGCTTCAAGTGCACAAGCTTTCGCGACAACTATTAAACAAGCCTAAAGCATCAACATCTCTCCCCCCCCCTTTTTTAAATTTTATTTATTTATTCTTATTTGTATATGTAAAGCATGTGACTGTATAATTCTACATTCTTCCCTAAGCTGGCCTTATTGAATGCTGGCAATTCTATCTGCGCAAAATTAGTAGTGGTATGTCTTGATGATCTCTGAAAATTAAAAACTACATTTTGTTTGATAACTGTTTAATAATATTATATAGTATTGGGTTGTTTTGGCGTGCAATATAACCATGACATTTCTATCTCTATACAACTGATATCCACATTTGCTTGTCCCCTGAACTACAGTATTAAGGAATTTCTCTTGAAATTAACCTCCATGGCAGACAAGTAAAATGCACAACTCTTGTGTATTTTTGCATAAAAGGTTTTATTTTAAACAAGTGGAAATTTGGAAAAATGAATATTTGCGTACGAGAGGAAAAAAAGAGCGGTGTTTTCTTCCCCCCCTATTTGTCTTTGAAAAATGTCATGACATCACTTTTACATACTCTATGAGCAGAAATGTATCTTTAACTCTGAAAAGACAGGGTGGCATTTACAATAAAGGAAACCAAACTAATGTAGAGTATGGTTAGGTTTTTATTTTTATTAATCTCTGCATTCACCTGGCTCCTCTTTGCAGCTATTACTGCTGGGTGCAAGTGACTGCAATACTGCTTGCATGGTTTAATAGTTACATTATAACATTGTGCTATTCCTTCCCTGCAGCAAATCACTAATGCTAATAACACTGTATCCAACTTCAAGAAATTTCATGGCCGTGCGTTTAATGATCCATTTGTTCAGAAAGAGAAGAATAAGTTGGCGTATGAACTGGCCAGGATGAAGAACGGAGGCGTTGGTGTTAAGGTATGCATAAATCTATTAACACACACTTTCCCAGGAAGCTCAAACCCCAATACCCACCCACCACATTATATATATGTGTGTGTATATGTCAAAAGGAGTGCTACTGAGCGTGGCAAATGTAAACAACAAAAGACAGGGGAGCCCAATGCTACATCCAATTGATAAAACCATACAGCCGCGGCCCCTTTTATTCTCCAACATCTCCGAATTTTTTCAGGGATATTTTCCGAATGCCACGCACTTCACCGCGCTCATGCCGCATTCATACCGCATTCACGTTCATGCATTCAGTATTACGAGCGCTACAATACCGGAGCATATTCCGGGGGGGGGGGGGGAACTGCATCTGCCCGCGGTAATCAGAGTTGCGCCGATACGGCCGCATTAGGATAAAGGCGGCCGCCACTGTATATTATTTATTTATTTATTTATAAAATATTTTACCAGGAAGTAATACATTGAGAGTTACCTCTCGTTTTCAAGTATGTCCTGGGCACAGAGTAAAACAAATAATACATGGTTACAAATACTGTTACATAAATGAACAAGGTATACATTTATATACAAGACATTGCATGCACAGTTAAAGAAAATATATATTATGAGCGTATGAAACAGTTACAGACCAGATTAAAGTGTGAGACAGCCTTAGATTTGAAAGAACTTAAGCTGGTGGTGGATATGAGAGTCTCTGGTAGGTTGTTCCAGTTTTGGGTGCACGGAAGGAGAAGGAGGAACGTCCAGATACTTTGTTGAGTCTTGGGACCATGAATAGTCTTTTGGAGTCTGATCTCAGGTGATAGGTACTGCATGTGGTAGGGGTGAGGAGCTTGTTCAGGTAGCTGGGTAGCTTGCCCAGAAAGTATTTGAGGGTGAGACAGGAAAGGTGAACTTTGCGCCTAGACTCTAGTGATGACCAATCTAGTTCTTTGAGCATTTCGCAGTGATGTGTGTTGTAGTTGCATTGGAGAACAAAACGACAAATTGAATTGTAGAGGGTGTCAAGTTTGCTAAGGTGGGTTTGAGGAGCCGAGCCATATACTATGTCTCCATAGTCAATAATTGGCATTAGCATCTGTTAATAAGTATAAGGTTAAATACTTCAATAATAATATTTTCTTGGTTATTTAGTTAAACCCTTTGGCCAACGCATCATAAGCCTGCATACCAACGTCGAGATATAACCAAATTTGCAGGTCCTAATACTACACTGTGAACCCTTCCTTTTACCTCTGTATGAGGGGAAACAACCATAGTAGGTCCTGTCCATACAGCAAAATGAGAACCTCCTAAGTTTAAAAGGTAGCATTGGGCTCCCATGTCTTTTTTTCACTTTTGTTTGTTCGAATTTGAGAGTAAGGCCTCAATTATACCAAGAGCTGCAGAGCGGCAGCACTATTCAGTGACGTCACCCTGCGCTGCTGCTGAGCAGCATCTTGATTATACCGGGGAGACAGCAGAGGAGGCGTGGCCGTGAGCGGTTCTGCTCACGTGACAAGGCTGAACTGGCTGAACTGGCTGAACTGCTCACGTGACAAGGCTGAACTGCTCACGTGACAAGGCTGAACTGGCTGAACTGCTCACGTGACAAGGCTGTCGCCAGAGAAAAACAAATTTTGGAAGTCTCTTCCCCAGCCGTCTGCTTTGCAGTACGGCATGCCGTGGCCATCGGTATGAGCACTTTAATTGTATTTATGCTACTTGTTTTGGCGACGCTGCACATGCACATCACCCCCTAATGCTTATATTAATCATTTTGCTGGAGAAGGTGTTTTTCAAAACACTACTTTTGGACTACGTTGTAGCTGATCTAATTCTCATGTACTGTAATTTTTACAAACTTTAGCATGTTTATGACAATACACATTTAGAATGCCTTTATTTTATCCTATCAGTAACCATGACTCATTTGTGTTCATGTAATTAAAGTGACATGTTCATGTAAGTATTTTCTGTTAACTTGTGACTCGCAACCTTCTTCTAAATGGGTACATTTTGTATTCATACTGCTGAAGATAGGTGAACACTGCTATATGTAATGGCTTGACCAGACTTACTTTGGGATAATATACACCAGGCAGGACACAGATTAATAAACCAAGTAATTTATTATACACGGGTAACAATGCCACATAACGCAAACCACAACGATATACAGGGAATAATCCCAGGAGTCCTCACTCTAGGGATCGGGTTCTGCTGGCTCTAGTTTACCCAGGGAAACGGATAGTTCAAGTTGAGGGTCTTCAACCCTGGGTAAGCTTTGCAGGAGGACCACCAACTGGCGTTGCCACTAATAAAGTCCACAGTCCCAGCGACACAGACTATCCATTGGTCTCTCTGACTCAGGCACAGGGGTCTTCATACATCGAGGCTTGCCCTTATCAGCTCTAGAATTTCTGGAGGGGGCGCGGCTGTTAGTGGCCCGCGCTTCCCCGAAGGCATTTGCAATAAATGTCGGGGATCTCGCGAGGCCTCTGTAACGTTTCACTTACTTGGAGTTCCAGTGATGCGTCTCCATGGCAACGTGATGTCATTTGACACCGGAAGCGTGGGGGGGGGGGCGAGGGCGCGCGAGGTGGAGATGAGGGTGCATGAGAGCAACTTTGCGCACCCCTGCTCTAGTGTATGCCTAGGACACAGCATTGTTCCTGGCCCAGGCAATACAATAAGGAAGGTAGCCCTGTTGAAAGACAATGTCAGCATGAAGACTTAGGCTCGGTCCCCAGTGGCTGCGGCTGCAACAGCGTGCGCTGTGCACACAAGGTATGGCCCTCCATAGGGCCGGCCCCAGTTGCTGTCTGCGCGCCCCGGCACGATGCGTGACCACATTTAGCAAAGACAAGGATTTTGTCTTTGCTAGTGGCGACGGAGCGCTGGCCATGTGGCGGTTCAGCCAATGAGGGCGAACCAGCTGTGTGATGATATGGCTGCGCCCCATCCACGCCTCCCTGTCGCGAGCTGCCTGGAACAAGTGAAGCCAGGCACCCCGTCGTGTGTGCACTGGGGCCGCAGCTTTACCCTTTATTGTGCGTGCCATGCTACCCCTACAATCTCAAGCAAGTCTGGCCCTCTTCAGACTCATAGACACTCAAACAGTGTTTGTGGCACTGTTGCAGAATGAAGTCACTGATCTCTATAGAAGTTTTCATGGATTGACATATCGAGACACAAGTATTATAGAAACCAGTTACCTTCAACTCATTTTCCCAAGGACCAGATTAGAAGAAAAATACATCTACAAGGGTCAGGAGTCTACTGTAACATAATTATGTATATACAGTGACTGAAATTCTTCAAAATTGTTACAAAATTTTGTACTATGGTAATTTTTAACAGCTGTACCCTATACATTTATCATTTTAGGCACACAGGGTCAGTGTGAAAAATGGCTCTTAGCTGCCTGAGCAACTGAAATTAAATTTGCAGAGATACAGCCCAAGTGCCTTTAAGACTGGATTTGGCCCAAGGGCAACAAGTGGAAGAGCCCTGGCTTTGAATACCAAAATTAATGATATCCATGGGAATCTCACGTTTTACCTAAAGTAAAATCATATTTAAATTTTAATGGTAGGACTAGGAGAAGTAAAAGACTTCACCTAACTGTTGCTACAGGTATAGCAACATGGAGTCACAATGTCAATAGTTGTTCCGAGACAATGTATGCCATAAACGCAATAATCAGCAGTGCACAATATATGTATATAGTAACATGAAGTCTTGCTCACCATATAGCCCCATGGTAACCCGACATCGGGGATCTGAACTGTGCAGGTGGGGGTCCACAATGATAAAAACCACACTCACCCCGTTGATACACAGACGTCAACCCGGCGGTATGGGCGGCTGGAGTAATGCAGTGATGCACTCGTTATCAGTTGAATTCAAATGAGGAATGAACACTCACGATGATGGCTTTGTGTGGAGTCTCGGCATGGCATGCTTCAGTCCGGAAGTGAATAGGAGAAAGGGTAGAACGGAGACTGATCACAGCAAAACAAAAATAGGGCTGGAGGCTTGAGTCAAAAACAAAAAATAATGAAAAAAATTAACATTAAAAAAAAAAATAACAGCAGCAGTAAAAAGTCCTCTGACGCGGTTCACACCGAAGAGGTGCTTTGATAAACGCATCAGTGGACTTTTTACTGCTGCTGTTATGCGCATTCAATAAATTATTTTTTGTTTTTGACTCGAGCCTCCACCCTATTTTTGTTTTGCTGTGATCAGTCTCCGTTCTACCCTTATTCGTATTTAAATTTTAGTTACCGTAAGATGAGGTAACTTTGTTTTTATTCTTGTGAAGGTAAAACGGACTTTCATGCATGTCTAACTCCAGTTTTTACATGAATTCTAGCTACTCTGATCATTGAAATGCTAATCTGTATATCTAGGAGGCATCAGGTATTTGAAAACAAGTAAGAACATGTTTTCTATAGATGGTTTTTCACATTATCCTGACCTATATCACTTTTGGGGCTTAGTCTATATCGGCTGAAGGAGGCGGGCTGGGTGGGTTGTTTTGGGGCAAAATTCCGACTTTAATTGGGGAATTTTGTCCAGAAACTGCCCGATTGGCCGCTTTGGCTGAGCTAGAATAAGCCCTTTGGTAGAACAAAGCTGAGTTGATGCTTTGCAAATACAGTACCTACATTTGAAGATTCATAGAAAAGAATTAAAGGTGAATTTCAATTATTGCTGTAGAACAAAATGAATTCTGTATTAAATGAGCTGCTGCTGCTGCAGCGCCTGAGAAGTTAGTCCTAATATTATTGCTTTAAAATACACTTCCTTAATTTCTACTTGGGGGATATCTTGGACTGAACCGTGAGACACTAATCAGGGCGTAAATGACAAAACATGTATATGTTCTTTCTAGGTAATGTACATGGAAGAGGAGCACATCTTCAGCGTTGAACAGATAACTGCCATGCTGTTGACAAAATTAAAAGAGACTGCGGAGTCCAACCTTAAAAAGACAGTGACTGACTGTGTCATATCTGTAAGTGTCAAATCTATGTGTAACGCTACGTTGTGTGATGCAATACAATACCTGTGGCTCACAGGAAACCTGAGCCTCCGCTGCTAGGAACCTGGGGTGTACCTGAGTTGGTGCTCGGTAGCACCTCCACCTGTAATGGGATTCTACTATGTGGAATGACCCCGTTACAGGACAATAAAGAATACACAAGGGTAAAACATAACAGTTTACTGTACACATCAAAAAAACAGTAATAAAGGTGATACCCACTCGCAGGACCTGTGTCCACACCCCAGTGGAGTTTACCCCAATGAACTAAGGTGCTCCAGGCACCGGCCCGTCCCAGTGTCCACAGGAGCAATCAGCCACCCAAGTGTGTGAGACAGCTCTGCCACCCCACTAGCCCGTGTAGGGTTGGTGCACTTCGTTGGGTACCTGCTGGGTGCCCACACCCAGGCGCGCAGTGATGCTGATGGGATCCACGGATCCAGTGACGGTAACTGCGAAGCCTCCGCCTCTACGCGGGGTGGGTCCCGCATGGATTGTACCACCGTATGAAATGTTCTTTGTTGCAGGTGTCTGGGCCAGATCACCTGAGATCAGAATGCAGCCGCGTCCTGAATGTGTCCCTCAGTCTGGTACTACAGGGGAGTGTCCCTATCTATGGGCATGTCTCTGTAGCAACCACAAGCTGAGGGGAGTGAGGACCTAGCTGTGGCCTAAGGGGGTCTCTGGCCTAGTGCAGTGGGTCACTGACTCCCTGCTCACACACACCCTACCCTTCTGCTGTCCCAGCTATCGCTGAATCACTCAACTGCCCAACTGCCTTAACTGTCATAACTGTCAGCGCAAGCTCCCTCGCGCCAACTGCCTCTCCCCTTAACCACAATTGCAACAGCCCTATTGGCTAGTTTGTGCCACGTGACTACTGCCCTAGAGGCTCATGGGACATGTAGTCCCTGCAGAGAGCCTTTCCCTATTGGCCGCCGCTTGTGTGATCTTCTGCACATGCGTGCTATTTGTGATGCCCGCTGCACTAGAGGAAGACACTGCTCGTGCGTGCACAAAGGCAAGATGGCGGCGGCCTGAGTACTTGCTCCCGTCGGAGTTCAGGTGAGGCGCTTGCCACTTTGGCAGCCCCCATACTCTCCCCAGCCTCATCGGAGGTACGTGCACGCCCCCGCCGGCACCTGTGTTACCCGCAGCGCTCCCATTCGCAGCGGAGGTGAGGGGGACTAAGGGAAGCCCAAGGGGGGACCTGGACCACATATGCAAACCTGTAAAACTTATATATTTTATCTCCTGACTTTAGTAATGTATTTACTCATTAATGTAATTCTCATATAGTCACCTTTGCTCATTTAAAAGGAGTTAAATGACTTTTTTATATTTTTTTAATTTATTTTTTACATGCTAGTTGGAATTATTTATTTTTGAAAATTTATATTCTGTTTTGTAGGTGCCATCATTTTTCACTGATGCTGAAAGGAGATCTGTACTAGATGCAGCGCAGATAGTTGGATTGAACTGCCTCAAATTAATGAATGACATGACTGCAGGTATGAAAAGCCTTTCCATGTATATTGTTGTCGTCCTGTAATTATGCCGGTCATTCAAAGATTGTAGAGCAAAGCAAGTGACCATTCATTTTAAGAAACTGTTATCAACATTAAGTGGTGATGACTTTAAATGAGCTCTTCGTGTGTGTGTGTGTGTGTGTGTGTGTGTGAGTGTCTGTGTCAGAATGACTGATGTGTTGACACTGGTGAGGCAGCAGGATGAGACTTTACTCTAGTTGTGTTATGAGAATGTAAGTGAGCCATCTGTGCTGAAGTCCTTCAGGACTGAAGCTGGCCACCCCTGCTCTAAAGTAATGACTTTGTTTTAATTTTTCAGTTGCATTGAGCTATGGAATCTATAAGCAGGATCTTCCAGTCCCAGAAGAGAAATCCAAGATTGTCGTTTTTGCCGATATGGGACATTCTGCGTTTCAAGTATCTGTTTGTGCCTTCAACAAAGGCAAACTTAAGGTATGAGAAACGCCTTGTCACATACTAATTGTAAACCACTATGCAAATATCCAGTGTCTGAAAAGCCCTTTTTTTTTTTTTTTCCACTAGAATTTATTTTACTGAATGGACTCGTACAGTAGATCAAAATATTTCACTGCCCCCTTTTGAAAAATAAAATTGAATGTGAATTGTCTGAAACTAAATACAAATATTATTTTTCTCTAGGTTCTTGGAACGGCTTTTGATCCTTTTTTGGGAGGAAGAAGCTTCGATGAAAAGATAGTGGAACACTTCTGTGCCGAATTTAAAACTAAATACAAACTGGATGTAAAAACAAAAATCCGAGCGCTCCTGCGTCTTCATCAGGAGTGTGAAAAGCTGAAAAAACGAATGAGCAGCAACAGCACAGATCTTCCTCTCAACATTGAATGTTTTATGAACGACCTTGATGTGTCTGGGAAGATGAACAGGTGAGCAGAGTAAACGAAAGGTATGAACCTCTTGGGACAAGATAATTCTTTTTAAATAAGGAAGTGTTAACTGGCTAGGTCAAAATGAAGCTCCCATTAGAGCCCAGTGCAGCCTAAAGTTTATCATGGGCGACCCCAAACAAGAAATTAAGAAAACCCAGGATTTATTTTGAAACACTAAAAAATTTTTAGTGCAGGTTAAAAACAAGATCCAAACACAAGTCAAACCTGGGTTTCAGGAGGGGGGAGGGAGGAACGGACATTTTGACATTTATAGTGACTTGATTTAGGCCGAAATGGGGCAGCGCATTAAGGCTCGTTCTGCTGCTGCATGCGTTGACACTGGTGAGGCAGCAGGATATGGGACTTTACTCTAGCTATGTTATGAGAATGCAAGTTTCTGAATATTACATGGAACATTTATAGAACCATCAAAGACGGCGTGGATTCATATTTTGCTTTTATGCATGATAAATGTTTAGCTCTTTTTTTTTTTTCCCCTGCACGGTATAAAATATTACAGGTCACAATTTGAAGAGTTGTGTTCCGATCTCTTGCAAAGAATAGAAGCTCCTCTTCGTTCACTAATGGAACAGATTCAGCTGCGAGTTGAAGACATTAACGCAGTGGAAGTAATTGGGGGAGCTACTCGAATCCCAGCTGTGAAGGAGAGGATTGCAAAGTTTTTCGACAAGGATGTTTGCACAACACTAAATGCAGATGAAGCAGTTGCAAGAGGTTGTGCTCTGCAGGTGATGTATTGAACAAAAAATACCCTGGTGTGCGGTCTGTCAAAAAGGAAATGTGAATCAATCATAAGCTTTTAAGGCACTTAATACGGTAGAAGTGACAACCTTTTAGTGCTTGCTCCTGAAATGCATTGCTTTAGAGCAGGCCTGCACAACATGCGGCGCGCACTCGCTGTGCGGCCTGCCACGGCTTTGCTCGCACTCCCCCCCACACTCGCCCCTCCGCCCCCACAATCCTGCTCTCAGCCCGTTCTCCTGGACTGCAGGGTAGGAGCGCGCTCTAGCAGTGTGAGAAGTGCCTTCTTGCCTCGTGCAGTCCTGCCTGCTCCGCTCACGCCATTCTGCTGCCCGCCGCATACCAGCATCTCCCCCACCTGACTCCTAATCAAGTAGGAATATGGGGGGTGTGGGGAGAGAGATCTTGGGGGGAGATGATGATGATGATGATGATGATGATGGGCACGGACCCCAGAATACAGAAAACTTGTTGCTCATTGGCTGAACAGCTCACGTGACGCTGATGTCATGCAACTGCAGCCTGGAAGACAAATTCACTTGTCTTTGCAAAATGTTGAGCTACAGCGCAGCGGGCACTTTAGATCTAACCTTGGAAATCAGGTAAGAGACTAAAGTGCGCACGTCGCGACGCCGGCACCCTGAAAACGTGCAGCCCAAATCTGTTTTCCTTGGAGCAATCCAGACCATCTTACTTTACAAGTTGTGCAGGCCTGCTTTAGAGATATAGCAGCAGCAGATGTTCAAGGGGAAGAGAATTTTTTCGCAATAGCAAATCACAGGAGATTTATCTTTACAAAGAGCTGAATGTGCT